>NW_026610561.1:589909-692409 GCF_029499605.1 Hyla sarda
CCCCACGTACACCTGAAGCGTGGGGAACGTAGCGTGTCAGCTCCCTCCCCCCTGCACTTGAAGTGTGGTGATCATAGCATGCACAATGTCAGCGCTCCCCCACCCCACCTGAAGCGTGGTGATCATAAGCATGCAGTGTTCGCCCCCCCCCCCCCCTCCCACCTGAATCGTGGTGAACATAGCATGCACAGTGTTCGCCCCCCCCCACCTGAATCGTGGTCAACATAGCATGCAGTGTCAGCCCCCCCCCCCCCCGCCTGCACACACTGCACACCTGAAGCGTGATGAACGTAGCGTGCACAGTGTCGCACACCACGCTCACGGGCGTGGACAGAGAGTCAATATTTGTACAGGGAACTTGTGTGCAAAAGAGGAATGTGTAAGAGTTCAGCAGAAACATGACGAGGTGTGTAACACCCCCCCCCCCCCCCCGCACTACAAACCCCAGCATGCCCTGCAGACTAGAGAGGTTGTGCAGATCTAGGTGACTATTAAAGTGGCAGATCGCCATTTACATGACACGTCTGTACAAAGATGGCAGAAGACGGGGGGGAACCCTCTTATAGAACCCTCAAAGACAATGCCCTAAACCATTGTTTCCCAACCAGGGTGACTCCAACTGTTGTAGCACTAAAACTCCCAGTATGCCCAAATCGCCAAAGACTGTCCGGACATGCTGGGAGTTGTAGTGTTGCAACAGTTGGAGGCACCGTGGATGAGAAACACTGCCCTAAACCTTCACCAACAACTCACACACCACTCCGGTTGGGTGAGGGTCGGGTGGGGAGATAACCCAGTATGACATGACCATCCATCACCCATGGAGCCGCCATCAGGATATAAAACTTTCCCCAGGTCTATTATGACCATTTCTAAACATTTTCTCAGCGCCAAGGTCTGCCGCACCCATGGCACAATGCCACGCCATGCTACACGCGCCCGGCAGGTGTGGACAGGTGAGCAGACACCATGACCTGGGGAATGAGGAGACAATGGCACTGTTGTCCTCGCTGAGGAGAGGACCAGCGGTGGATACAGAGACGCACGGGAGGAGATGGCCGCCCCACGTGTGATGTTTATCCTGCACATCCATTCATGTAAAGTTTTCTATAATTGTTTCTTTGAAGTTGCAGACATGAGGGCGAAGGGCGTGAGCACCAGGATCCACGCCGTCCGAGATCCACCACAAAATAGAGAAGGATCTGTACTCCACAACGTTACCTCCACGGCCGAGGACTCAGGGGAGCGGAAACTACAAATCTCCACCACAAAGAGGAGAAAGGAAGAAAAATGTGTCTCCCCCGAACAGTCTCCGACCATTATAATCAGATCTGGCCAAACCAGACTCTGGGGAAGGGAGTGGAACGTGGGGGAAGGGAATCACTGGGAAGACGAAAACCGCATTCTTATAGAACACCGGGGGAAGGGTAAAAGTGAGACATTGAGAGAAAATGTGAATTATGTTATAGAAGGTCAAAGGCTCGTCATATGACCACAGCCCTATACAATTCTCACACATCATGTGACCACAATCCTATACAATCCCCACACATCATGTGACCACAGCCCTATATAATCCCAACACATCATGTGACCACAATCCTATACAATCCCCACACATCATGTGACCACAGCCCTATACAATCCTCACACATCATGTGACCACAGCCCTATACAATCCCCACACATCATGTGACCACAATCCTATATAATCCTCACACATCATGTGACCACAGCCCTATACAATCCTCACACATCATGTGACCACAATCCTATATAATCATCACACATCATGTGACCACAATCCTATATAATCCTCACACATCATGTGACCACAGCCCTATACAATCCTCACACATCATGTGACCACAGCCCTATACAATCCTCACACATCATGTGACCACAATCCTATATAATCCTTACACATCATGTGACCACAGCCCTATACAATCCTCACACCAGCCCTATATAATCCCTACAGATCATGTGACCACAGCTCTATACAATCCTCACACGTGACTACGGCTCTATACAATCCTCACACATCATGTGACCACAATCCTATATAATCCCCACACATCATGTGACCACAATCCTATATAATCCTCACACATCATGTGACCACAGCCCTATATAATCCTCACACATGTCACAACAGCCCTATATAATCCCTACAGATCATGTGACTACGGCTCTATACAATCCTCACACGTGACTCTTCATGAAGTGTGGCCCCACACGCCTGTATATACTCCCGACAACATGTGGGCACACTCCTGATGGGACATTGGATAGTGTCCTGGGCATCTGGTCCTAACCCTAGATCAGAGCTGTGGTGAGCTTCTGGTCCTACTTGGTGGCATTGTACACACAGAAGCCACGACATCCCCTGGGCTGGGGAACTTTAGGGTCAGTCAATGGAATCAACACCTTCTTTTACAGGAACCACCTACATACTGTGGCCACAAGGCCAGATGGCACTGTCCATCCACAGGAGGAACCCACTGCACCAGAATACAGGTCTGACAATGGCTCCAAGGATCTCATCCTGGTACCGAACAGCAGTCAGGATCTGCCTTCCCTGATCATCACTGAACCATCGCCAATCCGGTCATGCAGAACATTCACCATGGTATCCCCAAACACTTTACTATATGTCACATGCCGAGCATTAACCTGTTTTCATCAGACAAGAAAACTGTAACGGTCCCTGTCCTGGTATCTGCTCCATGTGCTTGGAAACAAAGCAAACCTTCTCGTAACTGCACATATTGATGATCCTTCCTGGAGGAGTTGGACTACCTGATCACGTATAGATGATCCTTCCTGGAGGAGTTGGACTACCTGATCACGTATAGATGATCCTTCCTGGAGGAGTTGGACTACCTGATCACGTATAGATGATCCTTCCTGGAGGAGTTGGACTACCTGATCACGTATAGATGATCCTTCCTGAAGGAGTTGGACTACCTGATCACAAATGGATGATCCTTCCTGGAGGAGTTGGACTACCTGATCACGTATAGATGATCCTTCCTGGAGGAGTTGGACTACCTGATCACAAATGGATGATCCTTCCTGGAGGAGTTGGACTACCTGATCACGTATAGATGATCCTTCCTGGAGGAGTTGGACTACCTGATCACGTATAGATGATCCTTCCTGGAGGAGTTGGACTACCTGATCACGTATAGATGATCCTTCCTGGAGGAGTTGGACTACCTGATCACGTATGGATGATCCTTCCTGGAGGAGTTGGACTACCTGATCATGTATAGATGATCCTTCCTGGAGGAGTTGGACTACCTGATCATGTATAGATGATCCTTCCTGGAGGAGTTTGACTACCTGATCATGTATAGATGATCCTTCCTGGAGGAGTTGGACTACCTGATCATGTATAGATGATCCTTCCTGGAGGAGTTGGACTACCTGATCAAGTATAGATGATCCTTCCTGGAGGAGTTGGACTACCTGATCATGTATAGATGATCCTTCCTGGAGGAGTTGGACTACCTGATCACGTATGGATGATCCTTCCTGGAGGAGTTGGACTACCTGATCACGTATGGATGATCCTTCCTGGAGGAGGAGGACTATCTGATCACAAATGGATGATCCTTCCTGGAGGAGTTGGACTACCTGATCACGTATGGATGATCCTTCCTGGAGGAGGAGGACTATCTGATCACAAATGGATGATCCTTCCTGGAGGAGTAGGACTACCTGATCACGTATAGATGATCCTTCCTGGAGGAGGAGGACTATCTGATCACAAATGGATGATCCTTCCTGGAGGAGTAGGACTACCTGATCACGTATAGATGATCCTTCCTGGAGGAGTAGGACTACCTGATCACGTATAGATGATCCTTCCTGGAGGAGTTGGACTACCTGATCATCCTGAATTGACTGCAGGTATGAGCTCAGGCTACCAGAAGTGGCAAAGACACCTCCTAAATTAGAGAAGAATCAGTCAGGAAGGATGAGCGTCTGTGGCCTCCACCTGCAGAATGTCTCCTCCTCGGGGGTTGTCCTGCTGCTCCCTCTCCTTGCACCGGCTGTCACAGTCATCTGCACCAAAGCTGGTGACACCGATCCACAATCCCTTCTGCCTCCTGACTATTCAGATCCTAATGGACGTGTTATACTGGGAGGTGCTATATACATTTACCGGGGATCTCCAGGATCACATGACTCTGCACAGCACTAAACAGGCTTGTATTAAATGACACAAATGTCAGCTAAACCACAAATCTATGCTGGACCATTAGATCTCCAGACAGACTAAAGCCACCACACGTTACGGGACACCTCACACCACGACTGTAACAAGCCACACATGACCGGACATCTCACAGATAACGAATATAGAGGACACACATGTCTCACGGACCAGGACTGTAGCAGTCACACACACACACACACACACGCGTCATACAGACCAAGACTAGAGCGGTCACACACACACACCATACAGACCAAGACTAGAGCAGTCATACAGACCAGGACTAGAGCGGTCACACACACACACACACACGTCACACAGACCAACACTAGAGCGGTCACACACATCATACTGACCAGGACTAGAGCAGTCACACACACACACACACGCGTCATACAGACCAAGACTAGAGCGGTCACACACACACACACACACACCATACAGACCAAGACTAGAGCAGTCATACAGACCAGGACTAGAGCGGTCACACACACACACACACACACACACACACGTCACACAGACCAACACTAGAGCGGTCACACACATCATACTGACCAGGACTGTAGCAGTCACACACACACACGCGTCATACAGACCAAGACTAGAGCGGTCACACACACACACACACACACACACCATACAGACCAAGACTAGAGCAGTCATACAGACCAGGACTAGAGCGGTCACACACACACACACACACGTCACACAGACCAACACTAGAGCGGTCACACACATCATACTGACCAGGACTAGAGCAGTCGCACACACGCATCATACAGACCAAGACTAGAGCAGTCACACACACGTCATACAGACCAGGACTAGAGCAGTCGCACACACGCATCATACAGACCAAGACTAGAGCAGTCACACACACGTCACACAGACCAATACTAGAGCGGTCACACACATCATACAGACGAGGACTAGAGCAGTCACACACACACACACACACACACACACACACACACACACGCGCGCGCGTCATACAGACCAAGACTAGAGCGGTCACACACACACACCATACAGACCAAGACTAGAGCAGTCATACAGACCAGGACTAGAGCGGTCACACACACACACACACACGTCACACAGACCAACACTAGAGCGGTCACACACATCATACTGACCAGGACTAGAGCAGTCGCACACACGCATCATACAGACCAAGACTAGAGCAGTCACACACACGTCATACAGACCAGGACTAGAGCGGTCACACACACGTCACACAGACCAATACTAGAGCGGTCACACACATCATACAGACGAGGACTAGAGCAGTCACACACACACACACACACACACACACACACACACACACACACACACACACACGCACACGCGCGCGTCATACAGACCAAGACTAGAGCAGACACACACACACACACACGTCACACAGACCAATACTAGAGCGGTCACACACATCATACAGACCAGGACTAGAGCGGTCACACACACGTCACACAGACCAATACTAGAGCGGTCACACACACACATACACACATCATACAGACCAGGACTAGAGCAGTCACACACACACACGTCATACAGACCAGGACTAGAGCGGTCACACATCATACCATCATACAGACCAGTACTAGAGCAGTCACACACACACACACACGTCATACAGACCAGGACTAGAGCGGTCACACACACACACATCATACAGACCAGGACTAGAGCAGTCACACACACACACCATACAGACCAGGACTAGAGCAGTCACACACACACACGTCATACAGACCAGGACTAGAGCGGTCACACACACACACACACACACGTCATACAGACCAGGACTAGAGCGGTCACACATACACACCATACAGACCAAGACTAGAGCGGTCTCACACACACACACACACGTCATACAGACCAGGACTAGAGCGGTCACACAGACCAATACTAGAGCAGTCACACATCATACCATTATACAGACCAGGACTAGAGCAGTCACACACGTCATACAGACCAAAACTAGAGCAGTCACACACACACCATACAGACCAAGACTAGAGCGGTTATACAGACCAGGACTAGAGCGGTCACACATCATACAGACCAGGACTAGAGCAGTCACACACACACACACACACACACACGTCATACAGACCAGGACTAGAGCGGTCACACAGACCAATACTAGAGCGGTCTCACACACACACACACACACACACACACACATCATACAGACCAGGACTAGAGCAGTCACACATCATACAGACCAGGACTAGAGCGGTCACAAATCTTACCATCATACAAACCAGGACTAGAGCAGTCACACACACACACACACGTCATACAGACCAGGACTAGAGCGGTCACACAGACCAATACTAGAGCGGTCTCACACACACACACACACATCATACAGACCAGGACTAGAGCAGTCACACATCATACAGACCAGGACTAGAGCGGTCACACACACACACACGTCATACAGACCAGGACTAGAGCAGTCACACACACACACACACACACACACGTCATACAGACCAGGACTAGAGCGGTCACAAATCTTACCATCATACAGACCAGGACTAGAGCAGTCACACACACACACACGTCATACAGACCAGGACTAGAGCAGTCACACACACACACACGTCATACAGACCAGGACTAGAGCGGTCACAAATCTTACCATCATACAGACCAGGACTAGAGCAGTCACACACACACACGTCATACAGACCAGGACTAGAGCGGTCACACAGACCAATACTAGAGCAGTCACACATCATACCATCATACAGACCAGGACTAGAGCAGTCACACACACACACACACACGTCATACAGACCAGGACTAGAGCGGTCACACAGACCAATACTAGAGCAGTCACACATCATACAGACCAGGACTAGAGCGGTCACACACGTCATACAGACCAAGACTAGAGCAGTCACACACACACCATACAGACCAAGACTAGAGCGGTCACACAGACCAGGACTAGAGCGGTCACACAGACCAGGACTAGAGCGGTCACACATCATACCATCATACAGACCAGGACTAGAGCAGTCACACACACACACACGTCATATAGACCAAGACTACGGCGGTCACACAGACCAGGACTAGAGCGGTCACACATCATACCATCATACAGACCAGGACTAGAGCAGTCACACACACACACACGTCATATAGACCAAGACTACGGCGGTCACACAGACCAGGACTAGAGCGGTCATATGTCATACAGACAAGGACTATAGCAGAACCCCTGTCAATGTCTCAGTCCCATCAATTCCCCAAACACTTTCACTGTTCAGTTTTCTTTTGTCCCTTAAAAAGGTTTTTCTCGGATTCCCCACTGTTGCCCTATCCTCAGGATGAGCCTGTGCACAATGGCCCGGGCTGGAAGCAGATGGCCCCATCATGGTGAAGTGTCGGATTACTGAAGATCCATTCACGCCCTGCCGATCAGAGGATAAACCAACAATGAAAAATCTATAAAACCTAAAGCCCCTTTAGAGCGTATTCACACACATCTAATGCTGCGGATTCCAATTGCTGTTCAATCATTTAGTTTACACTGGAATCTGCGCAGGATAATGTAGGCGTGAACACAACCTTAAGGTGACAGCTGATCTGAGTGAAGTTCTCATTGGTCAGATCAGATTAATGGGCGGAAACAATCAACTTCACTGGACTACAAAAAATAAATAAACTGGGGCCGGTGAACGGATGGAAGAACAAGGATGAGCAAAGTTTCCTGGAGTATAACTCCCAAATCTGACACTAAATCCCACAAGGCAAGAGTTAACTGTGGAGGCAGTGGTGTCCCCCCTGCAGCACACAGGCAGGTTGTACCCCACCCCCGAACCAAGCCAGCAACCCCTGGACGATGCCTCCTGAACCAGGTTACCATTCAGGAGGCCAACAACTTGGGGACCTGTAACTGCAGCCATATTGGTTATCTCCCGCTGACCCAGACATTCTACTAAACGGAGAGCAGACAACTCCGGGCCCCAGCATGTGAAACACAGGAGCCACAACCAGATGACGTGTAGGGGACCAAGACCAGAGCATCCTCTCCCAGAGCAGCCATTGGCCACCACAGCTCCCAGCACGGCCCGTCCTCTCCCGAAGCAGCCATGGGTCACCACAGCTCCCAGCTCGGCCCGTCCTCTAACGGAGCAGCCATGGGTCACCACAGCTCCCAGCTCGGCCCGTCCTCTAACGGAGCAGCCATGGGTCACCACAGCTCCCAGCACAGCCCGTCCTCTAACGGAGCAGCCATGGGTCACCACAGCTCCCAGCACAGCCCGTCCTCTAACGGAGCAGCCATGGGTCACCACAGCTCCCAGCTCGGCCCGTCCTCTAACGGAGCAGCCATGGGTCACCACAGCTCCCAGCTCGGCCCGTCCTCTAACGGAGCAGTCATGGGTCACCACAGCTCCCAGCATGGCCCCTCCTCTCCCGGAGCAGCCATGGGTCACCACAGCTCCCAGCTCGGCCCGTCCTCTCCCGAAGCAGCTATGGGTCACCACAGCTCCAAGCACGGCCTGTCCCCTCCCAGAGCAGCCATGGGTCCCCACAGCTCCCAGCACGGCCCGTCCCCTCCCAGAGCAGCCATGGGTCACCACAGCTCCCAGCACGGCCCATCCCCTCCCAGAGAAGCCATGGGTCACCACAGCTCCCAGCATGGCCCCTCCTCTCCCAGAGCAGCCATGGGTCACCACAGCTCCCAGCATGGCCCATCTTCTCCCGGAGCAGCCATGGGTCACCACAGCTCCCAGCACGGCCCATCCTCTAACGGAGCAGCCATGGGTCACCACAGCTCCCAGCACGGCCCATCCTCTAACGGAGCAGCCATGGGTCACCACAGCTCCCAGCTCGGCCCGTCCTCTCCCGAAGCAGCTATGGGTCACCACAGCTCCCAGCACAGCCTGTCCCCTCCCAGAGCAGCCATGGGTCACCACAGCTCCCAGCTAGGCTTGTCCCTCATACAAGCCAAAGTTGGTGAACAAGGAAGAAAAAAAAAAAAGCTTGTGAGAGTCAGTGCCGAGATGTGCGGGGGGGGGGGTAAGAGCGCTGCCAATATAAACAGCGCCATCCATCCACACTGCAGCCGGCAAGATGGGAAAACACAGCCACACAGCCAGGTCCAACATAAGCAGAGGGGCCGCTGCCCAAAATAACAAACCCTTCCTGCAGCAGAGGGGAGCGGGAGAGAGGGCACAAACTCCTGGGGGCTCCCTGACTATTATAGGGGAGTCCTGCACTGCAGACAATGGGGGAAAGGGGATTAATATTGTCCCCCCCACCACTACCAGTAATTCCCAGTGCCGGGGACATCCCCGCCCCTCCTCTCTGGTTTTCATTAAAACCTAAGCCCTGTAAGAAAGGGGCAGCAGGAGGGGCAGCGTCAGCAGATACACAGCAGGGGGGGGGGGCTGCTAAGGTAGAGGGGGGGCTACAATACTGCATAGGGTGCAAGAGGGTCGCAGACATTAGGAAGGTGGGGGGGGGGGACACCTCAGGACTGAGGTACAGGGCACAAGTGTTAGGGGGCCCTGTCTGCAGAGTAGTGGGGTACAGGGCACTAGTGTTGGGGGGTCCTGTCTGCAGAGTAGTGGGGTACAGGGCACTAGTGTTTGGGGGGGTCCTGTCTGCAGAGTAGTGGGGTACAGGGCACTAGTGTTTGGGGGGGTCCTGTCTGCAGAGTAGTGGGGTACAGGGCACTAGTGTTGGGGGGTCCTGTCTGCAGAGTAGTGGGGTACAGGGCACTAGTGTTGGGGGGTCCTGTCTGCAGAGTAGTGGGGTACAGGGCACTAGTGTTGGGGGGTCCTGTCTGCAGAGTAGTGAGGTACAGGGCACTAGTGTTGGGGGGGGTCCTGTCTGCAGAGTAGTGGGGTACAGGGCACTAGTGTTGGGGGGTCCTGTCTGCAGAGTAGTGGGGTACAGGGCACTAGTGTTGGGGGGTCCTGTCTGCAGAGTAGTGGGGTACAGGGCACTAGTGTTGGGGGGTCCTGTCTGCAGAGTAGTGAGGTACAGGGCACTAGTGTTGGGGGGGGGACCTGTCTGCAGAGTAGTGGGGTACAGGGCACTAGTGTTGGGGGGGGACCTGTCTGCAGAGTAGTGGGGTACAGGGCACTAGTGTTGGGGGGTCCTGTCTGCAGAGTAGTGGGGTACAGGGCACTAGTGTTGGGGGGTCCTGTCTGCAGAGTAGTGGGGTACAGGGCACTAGTGTTGGGGGTCCTGTCTGCAGAGTAGTGGGGTACAGGGCACTAGTGTTTGGGGTCCTGGCTGCAGAGTAGTGGGGTACAGGGCACTAGTGTTGGGGGTCCTGTCTGCAGAGTAGTGGGGTACAGGGCACTAGTGTTGGGGGTCCTGTCTGCAGAGTAGTGGGGTACAGGGCACTAGTGTTGGGGGGGGGGTCCTGTCTGCAGAGTAGTGGGGTACAGGGCACTAGTGTTGGGGGGTCCTGTCTGCAGAGTACTGGGGTACAGGGCACTAGTGGTGGAGGGTCCTGTCTGCAGAGTAGTGGGGTACAGGGCACTAGTGTTGGGGGCCCTGTCTTCAGAGTAGTGGGGTACAGGGCACTAGTGTTGGGGGGGGGGGTCCTGTCTGCAGAGTAGTGGGGTACAGGGCACTAGTGGTGGAGGGTCCTGTCTGCAGAGTAGTGAGGTACAGGGCACTAGTGTTGGGGGGTCCTGTCTGCAGAGTAGTGGGGTACAGGGCACTAGTGTTGGAGGGTCCTGTCTGCAGAGTAGTGAGGTACAGGGCACTAGTGTTGGGGGGTCCTGTCTGCAGAGTAGTGGGGTACAGGGCACTAGTGTTGGGGGGTCCTGTCTGCAGAGTAGTGGGGTACAGGGCACTAGTGGTGGAGGGTCCTGTCTGCAGAGTAGTGGGGTACAGGGCACTAGTGTTGGGGGCCCTGTCTTCAGAGTAGTGGGGTACAGGGCACTAGTGTTGGGGGGGGGTCCTGTCTGCAGAGTAGTGGGGTACAGGGCACTAGTGTTTGGGGGGGACCTGTCTGCAGAGTAGTGGGGTACAGGGCACTAGTGGTGGAGGGTCCTGTCTGCAGAGTAGTGGGGTACAGGGCACTAGCGTTGGGGGGTCCTGTCTGCAGAGTAGTGGGGTACAGGGCACTAGTGTTGGGGGGTCCTGTCTGCAGAGTAGTGGGGTACAGGGCACTAGTGTTGGGGGGTCCTGTCTGCAGAGTAGTGGGGTACAGGGCACTAGTGTTGGGGGGTCCTGTCTGCAGAGTAGTGGGGTACAGGGCACTAGTGTTGGGGGGTCCTGTCTGCAGAGTAGTGGGGTACAGGGCACTAGTGTTGGGGGGTCCTGTCTGCAGAGTAGTGGGGTACAGGGCACTAGTGTTGGGGGGGGGTCCTGTCTGCAGAGTAGTGGGGTACAGGGCACTAGTGTTGGGGGGTCCTGTCTGCAGAGTACTGGGGTACAGGGCACTAGTGTTGGGGGCCCTGTCTTCAGAGTAGTGGGGTACAGGGCACTAGTGGTGGAGGGTCCTGTCTGCAGAGTAGTGGGGTACAGGGCACTAGTGTTTGGGGGGGACCTGTCTGCAGAGTAGTGGGGTACAGGGCACTAGTGGTGGAGGGTCCTGTCTGCAGAGTAGTGGGGTACAGGGCACTAGTGTTGGGGGGTCCTGTCTGCAGAGTAGTGGGGTACAGGGCACTAGTGTTGGGGGGACCTGTCTGCAGAGTAGTGAGGTACAGGGCACTAGTGTTGGGGGGGGGGACCTGTCTGCAGAGTAGTGGGGTACAGGGCACTAGTGTTGGGGGGGGGGGTCCTGTCTGCAGAGTAGTGGGGTACAGGGCACTAGTGTTGGGGGGTCCTGTCTGCAGAGTAGTGGGGTACAGGGCACTAGTGGTGGAGGGTCCTGTCTGCAGAGTAGTGGGGTACAGGGCACTAGTGTTGGGGGGTCCTGTCTGCAGAGTAGTGGGGTACAGGGCACTAGTGTTGGGGGGTCCTGTCTGCAGAGTAGTGAGGTACAGGGCACTAGTGGTGGAGGGTCCTGTCTGCAGAGTAGTGGGGTACAGGGCACTAGTGGTGGAGGGTCCTGTCTGCAGAGTAGTGGGGTACAGGGCACTAGTGTTGGGGGGTCCTGTCTGCAGAGTAGTGGGGTACAGGGCACTAGTGTTGGGGGGTCCTGTCTGCAGAGTAGTGAGGTACAGGGCACTAGTGGTGGAGGGTCCTGTCTGCAGAGTAGTGGGGTACAGGGCACTAGTGTTGGGGGGGTCCTGTCTGCAGAGTAGTGGGGTACAGGGCACTAGTGTTGGGGGGTCCTGTCTGCAGAGTAGTGGGATACAGGGCAGTAGTGTTGGGGGTCCTCTCTGTAGTATATGGTGGGGTGCTGAGTACAGGGCTGGGGGGGTCCTCTCTGTAGTATATGGTGGGGTGCTGAGTACAGGGCTGGGGGGGTCCTCTCTGTAGTATGGGGGGGTGCAGAGTACAGGGCTGGGGGTCCTCTCTGTAGTATGGGGGGTGCAGAATACAGGGGGCTGGGGGGTCCTCTCTGTAGTATGGGGGGTGCAGAGTACAGGGGGCTGGGGGGTCCTCTCTGTAGTATGGGGGGCTGCAGAGTACAGGGCTGGGGGGGGTCCTCTCTGTAGTATGGGGGGGAGCAGAGTACAGGGCTGCGGGGTCCTCTCTGTAGTATATGGGGGGGGTGTAGAGTACAGGGCTGGGGGGTTCTCTCTGTAGTATGGGGGGCTGCAGAGTACAGGGCTGGGGGGGGTCCTCTCTGTAGTATGGGGGGCTGTAGAGTACAGGGCTGGGGGGTCCTCTGTAGTATATGGGGGGGGTGCAGAGTACAGGGATGTGGGGGTCCTCTCTGTAGTATATGGGGGGGGTGCAGAGTACAGGGATGTGGGGGTCCTCTCTGTAGTATATGGGGGGGTGCAGAGTACAGGGCTGGGGGGGGTCCTCTCTGTAGTATATGGGGGGGTGCAGAGTACAGGGCTGGGGGGGGTCCTCTCTGTAGTATGGGGGGCTGCAGAGTACAGGGCTGGGGGGGGTCCTCTCTAGTATGGGGGGTGCAGAGTACAGGGCTGGGGGGGGTCCTCTCTAGTATGGGGGGTGCAGAGTACAGGGCTGGGGGGGTCCTCTCTAGTATGGGGGGTGCAGAGTACAGGGCTGGGGGGGGTCCTCTCTAGTATGGGGGGTGCAGAGTACAGGGCTGGGGGGTCCTCTCTGTAGTATATGGTGGGGTGCAGAGTACAGGGCTGGGGGGGTCCTCTCTGTAGTATATGGTGGGGTGCAGAGTACAGGGCTGGGGGGGTCCTCTCTGTAGTATATGGTGGGGTGCAGAGAACAGGGCTGGGGGGGTCCTCTGTAGTATGGGGGGCTGCAGAGTACAGGTCTGGGGGGGGGTCCTCTCTAGTATGGGGGGTGCAGAGTACAGGGCTGGGGGGGTCCTCTCTAGTATGGGGGGTGCAGAGTACAGGGCTGGGGGGGGTCCTCTCTAGTATGGGGGGTGCAGAGTACAGGGCTGGGGGGTCCTCTCTGTAGTATATGGTGGGGTGCAGAGTACAGGTCTGGGGGGGGTCCTCTCTGTAGTATATGGTGGGGTGCAGAGTACAGGTCTGGGGGGGGGGGTCCTCTCTGTAGTATGGGGGGTGCAGAGTACAGGGCTGGGGGGGTCCTCTCTAGTATGGGGGGCTGCAGAGTACAGGGCTGGGGGGGGTCCTCTCTGTAGTATGGGGGGTGCAGAGTACAGGGCTGGGGGGTCCTCTCTGTAGTATATGGGGGGGGGTGCAGAGTACAGGGCTGGGGGGGGTCCTCTCTAGTATGGGGGGTGCAGAGTACAGGGCTGGGAGGGTCCTCTCTGTAGTATGGGGGGTGCAGAGTACAGGGCTGGGGGGGGTCCTCTCTGTAGTATGGGGGGGGGGGTGCAGAGTACAGGGCTGGGGGTCCTCTCTGTAGTATGGGGGGGGGGTGCAGAGTGCAGGGCTGGGGGGTCCTCTCTCTAGTATGGGGGGGTGCAGAGTACAGGGCTGGGGGGGTCCTCTCTGTAGTATGGGGGGCTGCAGAGTACAGGGCTGGGGGTCTCACCTGGGGTTGGAGGAGTTCCAGTACACCGCATGCTTTAGTCCTCCGGCCGGGCTCAGCTGCTCCAGCACCGCGCACACCCACAGCAGGAGCCGGACCTGCCCGGGGCCCCTCATGTCTCTCGGCCGCCGCTCTCTGCTCTGCTAGGGGAGGACTCGGATCTACCAAAGGTGCCCAGGCCCCGCCCACAGAGGCGCCGCTCCAGCCAATAAGCGCCGCCGCCCGCAGCTTCCCTGCTACAAAGTATCAGACAAAGTAAGTTCAGTAACCCTTTACTGCCCGGACCAGAGAGAAAAGTGTAAATCCCTGCACCCCCACAATACAGAGCACCCTGCACCCCCACAATACAGAGCACCCCCAAAATACAGAGCACCCTGCATCCCCACAATACAGAGCACCCTGCACCCCCACAATACAGAGCACCCCCAAAATACAGAGCACCCTGCACCCCCACAATACAGAGCACCCTGCACCCCCACAATACAGAGCACCCTGCACCCCCACAATACAGAGCACCCTGCACCCCCACAATACAGAGCACCCCCAAAATACAGAGCACCCTGCACCCCCACAATACAGAGCACCCCCACAATACAGAGCACCCCCAAAATACAGAGCACCCTGCACCCCCACAATACAGAGCACTCCCAAAATACAGAGCACCCTGCACCCCCACAATACAGAGCACCCTGCACCCCCACAATACAGAGCACCCTGCACCCCCACAATACAGAGCACCCTGCACCCCCACAATACAGAGCACCCCCCAAAATACAGAGCACCCTGCACCCCCACAATACAGAGCACCCCCAAAATACAGAGCACCCTGCACCCCCACAATACAGAGCACCCTGCACCCCCACAATACAGAGCACCCCCCCAATACAGAGGACCCTGCACCCCCACAATACAGAGCACCCTGCACCCCCACAATACAGAGCACCCTGCACCCCCACAATACAGAGCAACCCCACAATACAGAGCACCCTGCACCCCCACAATACAGAGCACTCTGCACCCCCACAATACAGAGCACCCTGCACCCCCACAATACAGAGCACCCTGCACCCCCACAATACAGAGCACCCCCCAAAATACAGAGCACCCCCACAATACAGAGCACCCTGCACCCCCACAATACAGAGCACCCCCAAAATACAGAGCACCCCCACAATACAGAGCAACCTGCACCCCCACAATACAGAGCACCCTGCACCCCCACAATACAGAACACCCTGCACCCCCACAATATAGAGCACCCCCACAATACAGAGCACCCCCAAAATACAGAGCACCCTGCACCCCCACAATACAGAGCACCCTGCACCCCCACAATACAGAGCACCCTGCACCCCCACAATACAGAGCACCCTGCACCCCCACAATACAGAGCACCCCCAAAATACAGGGCACCCTGCACCCCCACAATACAGAGCACCCTGCACCCCCACAATACAGAGCACCCCCCCAATACAGAGGACCCTGCACCCCCACCATACAGAGCACCCTGCACCCCCACAATACAGAGCACCCTGCACCCCCACAATACAGAGCACCCCCCAAAATACAGAGCACCCTGCACCCCCACAATACAGAGCACCCCCCCAATACAGAGGACCCTGCACCCCCACAATACAGAGCACCCCCAAAATACAGAGCACCCTGCACCCCCACAATACAGAGCACCCTGCACCCCCACAATACAGAGCACCCTGCACCCCCACAATACAGAGCACCCCCAAAATACAGGGCACCCTGCACCCCCACAATACAGAGCACCCTGCACTCCCACAATACAGAGCACCCCCCCAATACAGAGGACCCTGCACCCCCACCATACAGAGCACCCTGCACCCCCACAATACAGAGCACCCTGCACCCCCACAATACAGAGCACCCCCCAAAATACAGAGCACCCTGCACCCCCACAATACAGAGCACCCCCCCAATACAGAGGACCCTGCACCCCCACAATACAGAGCACCCCCAAAATACAGAGCACCCTGCACCCCCACAATACAGAGCACCCTGCACCCCACAATATAGAGCACCCTGCACCCCCACAATACAGAGCACCCCCAAAATACAGAGCACCCTGCACCCCCACAATACAGAGCACCCTGCACCCCCACAATACAGAGCACCCCCAAAATACAGATCACCCCCACAATACAGAGCACCCTGCACCCCCACAATACAGAGCACCCCCACAATACAGAGCACCCTGCACCCTCACAATACAGAGCACCCTGCACCCCCACAATACAGAGCACCCCCAAAATACAGAGCACCCCCACAATACAGAGCACCCCCACAATACAGAGCACCCTGCACCCCACAATACAGAGCACCCTGCACCCCCACAATACAGATCACCCCCCAAAATACAGAGCACCCTGCACCCCCACAATACAGAGCACCCTGCACCCCCACAATACAGAGCACCCCCAAAATACAGAGCACCCTGCACCCCCACAATACAGAGCACCCTGCACCCCCACAATACAGAGCAATCCCAAAATACAGAGCACCCTGCACCCCCACAATACAGAGCACCCTGCACCCCCACAATACAGAGCACCCTGCACCCCCACAATACAGAGCACCCCCAAAATACAGGGCACCCTGCACCCCCACAATACAGAGCACCCTGCACCCCCACAATACAGAGCACCCGCCCCAATACAGAGGACCCTGCACCCCCACCATACAGAGCACCCTGCACCCCCACAATACAGAGCACCCTGTACCCCCACAATACAGAGCACCCCCCAAAATACAGAGCACCCTGCACCCCCACAATACAGAGCACCCCCCCAATACAGAGGACCCTGCACCCCCACAATACAGAGCACCCCCAAAATACAGAGCACCCTGCACCCCCACAATACAGAGCACCCTGCACCCCACAATATAGAGCACCCTGCACCCCCACAATACAGAGCACCCCCAAAATACAGAGCACCCTGCACCCCCACAATACAGAGCACCCTGCACCCCCACAATACAGAGCACCCCCAAAATACAGAGCACCCCCACAATACAGAGCACCCTGCACCCCCACATTACAGAGCACCCCCACATTACAGAGCACCCTGCACCCCCACAATACAGAGCACCCTGCACCCCCACAATACAGAGCACCCCCAAAATACAGAGCACCCCCACAATACAGAGCACCCTGCACCCCCACAATACAGAGCACCCCCACAATACAGAGCACCCTGCACCCCACAATACAGAGCACCCTGCACCCCCACAATACAGATCACCCCCCAAAATACAGAGCACCCTGCACCCCCACAATACAGAGCACCCTGCACCCCCACAATACAGAGCACCCTGCACCCCCACAATACAGAGCACCCCCAAAATACAGAGCACCCTGCACCCCCACAATACAGAGCAACCCCACAATACAGAGCACTCTGCACCCCCACAATACAGAGCACCCTGCACCCCCACAATACAGAGCACCCTGCACCCCCACAATACAGAGCACCCCCCCAAAATACAGAGCACCCCCACAATACAGAGCACCCTGCACCCCCACAATACAGAGCACCCCCAAAATACAGAGCACCCCCACAATACAGAGCACCCTGCACCCCCACAATACAGAACACCCTGCACCCCCACAATATAGAGCACCCCCACAATACAGAGCACCCCCAAAATACAGAGCACCCTGCACCCCCACAATACAGAGCACCCTGCACCCCCACAATACAGAGCAATCCCAAAATACAGAGCACCCTGCACCCCCACAATACAGAGCACCCTGCACCCCCACAATACAGAGCACCCTGCACCCCCACAATACAGAGCACCCCCAAAATACAGGGCACCCTGCACCCCCACA
The DNA here is from genome assembly GCF_029499605.1 of Hyla sarda. NCBI lineage: Eukaryota > Metazoa > Chordata > Amphibia > Anura > Hylidae > Hyla > Hyla sarda. The sequence continues at coordinate 608,044 of NW_026610561.1, forward strand.
ATACAGAGCACCCTGCACCCCCACAATACAGAGCACCCCCCCCAATACAGAGGACCCTGCACCCCCACCATACAGAGCACCCTGCACCCCCACAATACAGAGCACCCTGCACCCCCACAATACAGAGCACCCCCCAAAATACAGAGCACCCTGCACCCCCACAATACAGAGCACCCCCCCCAATACAGAGGACCCTGCACCCCCACAATACAGAGCACCCCCAAAATACAGAGCACCCTGCACCCCCACAATACAGAGCACCCTGCACCCCACAATATAGAGCACCCTGCACCCCCACAATACAGAGCACCCCCAAAATACAGAGCACCCTGCACCCCCACAATACAGAGCACCCTGCACCCCCACAATACAGAGCACCCCCAAAATACAGAGCACCCCCACAATACAGAGCACCCTGCACCCCCACAATACAGAGCACCCCCACAATACAGAGCACCCTGCACCCCCACAATACAGAGCACCCTGCACCCCCACAATACAGAGCACCCCCACAATACAGAGCACCCCCACAATACAGAGCACCCTGCACCCCCACAATACAGAGCACCCCCACAATACAGAGCACCCTGCACCCCACAATACAGAGCACCCTGCACCCCCACAATACAGATCACCCCCCAAAATACAGAGCACCCTGCACCCCCACAATACAGAGCACCCTGCACCCCCACAATACAGAGCACCCCCAAAATACAGAGCACCCTGCACCCCCACAATACAGAGCACCCTGCACCCCCACAATACAGAGCAATCCCAAAATACAGAGCACCCTGCACCCCCACAATACAGAGCACCCTGCACCCCCACAATACAGAGCACCCTGCACCCCCACAATACAGAGCACCCCCCAAAATACAGGGCACCCTGCACCCCCACAATACAGAGCACCCTGCACCCCCACAATACAGAGCACCCCCCCCAATACAGAGGACCCTGCACCCCCACCATACAGAGCACCCTGCACCCCCACAATACAGAGCACCCTGCACCCCCACAATACAGAGCACCCCCCAAAATACAGAGCACCCTGCACCCCCACAATACAGAGCACCCCCCCCAATACAGAGGACCCTGCACCCCCACAATACAGAGCACCCCCAAAATACAGAGCACCCTGCACCCCCACAATACAGAGCACCCTGCACCCCACAATATAGAGCACCCTGCACCCCCACAATACAGAGCACCCCCAAAATACAGAGCACCCTGCACCCCCACAATACAGAGCACCCTGCACCCCCACAATACAGAGCACCCCCAAAATACAGAGCACCCCCACAATACAGAGCACCCTGCACCCCCACAATACAGAGCACCCCCACATTACAGAGCACCCTGCACCCCCACAATACAGAGCACCCTGCACCCCCACAATACAGAGCACCCCCAAAATACAGAGCACCCCCACAATACAGAGCACCCTGCACCCCCACAATACAGAGCACCCCCACAATACAGAGCACCCTGCACCCCACAATACAGAGCACCCTGCACCCCCACAATACAGATCACCCCCCAAAATACAGAGCACCCTGCACCCCCACAATACAGAGCACCCTGCACCCCCACAATACAGAGCACCCTGCACCCCCACAATACAGAGCACCCCCAAAATACAGAGCACCCTGCACCCCCACAATACAGAGCACCCTGCACCCCCACAATACAGAGCACCCCCCCCCAATACAGAGGACCCTGCACCCCCACAATACAGAGCACCCTGCACCCCCACAATACAGAGCACCCTGCACCCCCACAATACAGAGCACCCTGCACCCCCACAATACAGAGCACCCCCAAAATACAGAGCACCCTGCACCCCCACAATACAGAGCACCCCCCCAATACAGAGGACCCTGCACCCCCACAATACAGAGCACCCCCAAAATACAGAGCACCCTGCATCCCCACAATACAGAGCAACCCCACAATACAGAGCACCCTGCACCCCCACAATACAGAGCACTCTGCACCCCCACAATACAGAGCACCCCCAAAATACAGAGCACCCTGCACCCCCACAATACAGAGCACCCTGCACCCCCACAATACAAAGCACCCCCAAAATACAGAGCACCCCCACAATACAGAGCACCCTGCACCCCCACAATACAGAGCACCCCCACAATACAGAGCAACCTGCACCCCCACAATACAGAGCACCCCCACAATACAGAGCACCCTGCACCCCCACAATACAGAGCACCCCCACAATACAGAGCAACCCCACAATACATAGCACCCTGCACCCCCACAATACAGAGCAACCCCACAATACATAGCACCCTGCACCCCCACAATACAGAGCACCCTGCACCCCCACAATACAGAGCAACCCCACAATACAGAGCACCCTGCACCCCCACAATACAGAGCACCCTGCACCCCTACAATACAGAGCACCCTGCACACCCACAATACAGAGCACCCTGCACCCCATAATACAGAGCACCCTGCACCCCCAAAATACAGAGCACCCCCAAAATACAGAGCACCTCCACAATACAGAGCACCCTGCACCCCCACAATACAGAGCACCCTGCACCCCCACAATACAGAGGACCCTGCACCCCCACAATACAGAGCACCCTGCACCCCCACAATACAGAGCACCCTGCACCCCCACAATACAGAGAAACCCCACAATACATAGCACCCTGCACCCCCAAAATACAGAGCACCCCCACAATACAGAGCACCTTGCACCCCCCAAAACACAGAGCACCCCCACAATACAGAGCACCCTGCACCCCCACAATACAGAGCACCTTGCACCCCCAAAATACAGAGCACCCCCACAATACAGAGCACCCTGCACCCCCACAATACAGAGCACCCTGCACCCCACAATACAGAGCACCCCCACAATACAGAGCACCCTGCACCCCCACAATACAGAGCACCCTGCACCCCCACAATACAAAGCACCCTGCACCCCCACAATACAGAGCACCCTGCACCCCCACAATACAGAGCACCCCCACAATACAGAGCACCCTGCACCCCCACAATACAGAGCACCCCCACAATACAGAGCACCCCCACAATACATAGCACCCTGCACCCCCACAATACAGAGCACCCTGCACCCCCAAAATACAGAGCACCCTGCACCCCCAAAATACAGAGCACCCTGCACCCCCACAATACAGAGCACCCTGCACCCCACAATACGGAGCACCCCCAAAATACAGAGCACCCTGCACCCCCACAATACAGAGTACCCTGCACCCCCACAATACAGAGCACCCTGCACCCCCACAATACAGAGCACCCTGCACCCCCACAATACAGAGCACCCTGCACCCCCACAATACAGAGCACCCTGCACCCCCACAATACAGAGCAACCCCACAATACAGAGCACCCTGCACCCCCACAATACAGAGCAACCTGCACCCCCACAATACAGAGCACCCCACAATACAGAGCACCCTGCACCCCCCACAATACAGAGCACCCTGCACCCCCACAATACAGAGCACCCTGCACCCCCACAATACAGAGCACCCCCACAATACATAGCACCCTGCACCCCCACAATACAGAGAAACCCCACAATACATAGCACCCTGCACCCCCAAAATACAGAGCACCCCCACAATACAGAGCACCATGCACCCCCAAAATACAGAGCACCCTGCACCCCACAATACAGAGCAACCCCACAATACAGAGCACCCTGCACCCCCACAATACAGAGCACCCTGCTCCCCCACAATACAGAGCAACCCCACAATACAGAGGACCCTGCACCCCCACAATACAGAGCACCCCCACAATACAGAGGACCCCGCACCTCCACAATACAGAGCACCCTGCACCCCCACAATACAGAGCACCCTGCACCCCCACAATACAGAGCACCCTGCACCCCCACAATACAGAACACCCTTCACCCCCCACAATACAGAGCACCCCCACAATACAGAGCACCCCCACAATACAGAGCACCCTGCACCCCCACAATACAGAGCACCCCCACAATACAGAGCACCCTGCACCCCCACAATACAGAGCACCCCCACAATACAGAGCACCCTGCACCCCCACAATACAGAGCACCCTGCACCCCACAATACAGAGCAATCCCACAATACAGAGCACCCTGCACCCCCACAATACAGAGGACCCTGCACCCCCACAATACAGAGCACCCTGCACACCCACAATACAGAGCACCCTCACAATACAGAGCACCCTGCACCCCCACAATACAGAGCTCCCCCACAATACAGAGCACCCTGCACCCCCACAATACAGAGCTCCCCCACAATACAGAGCACCCTGCATCCCCACAATACATAGCACCCTGCACCCCCACAATACAGAGCACCCTGCACCCCCACAATACAGAGGACCCTGCACCCCCAAAATACAGAGCACCCCCACAATACAGAGCACCCTGCACCCCCAAAATACAGAGCACCCTGCTCCCCCACAATACAGAGCACCCTGCATCCCCACAATACAGAGCACCCTGCACCCCCACAATACAGAGCACCCTGCACCCCCAAAATACAGACCACCCTGCATCCCCACAATACATAGCACCCTGCACCCCCACAATACAGAGCACCCTGCACCCCCACAATACAGAGCACCCTGCACCCCCACAATACAGAGCACCCTGCACCCCACAATACAGAGCACCCCCACAATACAGAGCACCCTGCACCCCCAAAATACAGAGCACCCCCACAATACAGAGGACCCTGCACCCCCACAATACAGAGCACCCCCAAAATACAGACCACCCTGCTCCCCCACAATACAGAGCACCCCCACAATACAGAGCACCCTGCACCCCCACAATACAGAGCAACCCCACATTACATAGCACCCTGCACCCCCAAAATACAGAGCACCCCCACAATACAGAGCACCCCCAAAATACAGAGCACCCTACACCCCCACAATACAGATCACCCTGCACCCCACAACACAGAGCACCCCCACAATACAGAGCACCCTGCACCCCCACAATACAGAGCACCCAACACCCCCACAATACAGAGCATCCTGCACCCCCACAATACAGAGCACCCAACACCCCCACAATACAGAGCACCCCCACAATACAGAGCACCCTGCACCCCCAAAATACAGAGCAACCTGCACCCCCACAATACAGACCACCCAATATCCCCACAATACAGAGGACCCCCACAATACAGAGCACCCTGCACCCCCACAATACAGAGCACCCTGCAACCCCACAATACAGAGCACCCTGCACCCCCACAATACAGAGCACCCCCACAATACAGAGCAACCCCACAATACAGAGCACCCTGCACCCCCACAATACAGAGCACCCTGCACCCCCACAATACAGAGCACCCTGCACCCCCACAATACAGAGCACCCCCACAATACAGAGCACCCTGCACCCCCACAATACAGAGCACCCCCACAATACAGAGCACCCTGCACCCCACAATACAGAGCACCCCCACAATACAGATCACCCTGCTCCCCCACAATACAGATCATCCTGCTCCCCCACAATACAGAGCACCCTGCACCCCCACAATACAGAGCACCCTGCACCCCCACAATACAGAGCACCCCCCAAAATACAGAGGACCCTGCACCCCCACAATACAGAGCACCCCCACAATACAGAGGACCCCCAAAATACAGAGCACCCTGCACCCCCACAATACAGAGCACCCTGCACCCCCACAATACAGAGCACCCCCCCCAATACAGAGGACCCTGCACCCCCACAATACAGAGCACCCTGCACCCCCACAATACAGAGCACCCTGCACCCCCACAATACAGAGCAACCCCACAATACAGAGCACCCTGCACCCCCACAATACAGAGCACTCTGCACCCCCACAATACAGAGCACCCCCACAATACAGAGCACCCTGCACCCCCAAAATACAGAGCAACCTGCACCCCCACAATACAGACCACCCAATATCCCCACAATACAGAGGGACCCCCACAATACAGAGCACCCTGCACCCCCACAATAGAGGACCCCCACAATACAGAGCACCCTGCACCCCCACAATACAGAGCACCCTGCACCCCCACAATACAGAGCACCCTGCACCCCCACAATACAGAGCACCCCCACAATACAGAGCAACCCCACAATACAGAGCACCCTGCACCCCCACAATACAGAGCACCCTGCACCCCCACAATACAGAGCACCCCCACAATACAGAGCACCCTGCACCCCCACAATACAGAGCACCCCCACAATACAGAGCACCCTGCACCCCACAATACAGAGCACCCCCACAATACAGATCACCCTGCTCCCCCACAATACAGATCATCCTGCTCCCCCACAATACAGAGCACCCTGCACCCCCACAATACAGAGCACCCTGCACCCCCACAATACAGAGCACCCCCCAAAATACAGAGCACCCTGCACCCCCACAATACAGAGCACCCCCAAAATACAGAGCACCCTGCACCCCCACAATACAGAGCACCCTGCACCCCCACAATACAGAGCACCCCCCCAATACAGAGGACCCTGCACCCCCACAATACAGAGCACCCTGCACCCCCACAATACAGAGCACCCTGCACCCCCACAATACAGAGCAACCCCACAATACAGAGCACCCTGCACCCCCACAATACAGAGCACTCTGCACCCCCACAATACAGAGCACCCTGCACCCCCACAATACAGAGCACCCTGCACCCCCACAATACAGAGCACCCCCCAAAATACAGAGCACCCCCACAATACAGAGCACCCTGCACCCCCACAATACAGAGCACCCCCAAAATACAGAGCACCCCCACAATACAGAGCAACCTGCACCCCCACAATACAGAGCACCCTGCACCCCCACAATACAGAACACCCTGCACCCCCACAATATAGAGCACCCCCAAAATACAGAGCACCCTGCACCCCCACAATACAGAGCACCCTGCACCCCCACAATACAGAGCAATCCCAAAATACAGAGCACCCTGCACCCCCACAATACAGAGCACCCTGCACCCCCACAATACAGAGCACCCTGCACCCCCACAATACAGAGCACCCCCAAAATACAGGGCACCCTGCACCCCCACAATACAGAGCACCCTGCACCCCCACAATACAGAGCACCCCCCCCCCCCCAATACAGAGGACCCTGCACCCCCACAATACAGAGCACCCTGCACCCCCACAATACAGAGCACCCTGCACCCCCACAATACAGAGCACCCCCCAAAATACAGAGCACCCTGCACCCCCACAATACAGAGCACCCCCCAATACAGAGGACCCTGCACCCCCACAATACAGAGCCGCCCAAAATACAGAGCACCCTGCACCCCCACAATACAGAGCACCCTGCACCCCACAATATAGAGCACCCTGCACCCCCACAATACAGAGCACCCCCAAAATACAGAGCACCCTGCACCCCCACAATACAGAGCACCCTGCACCCCCACAATACAGAGCACCCCCAAAATACAGAGCACCCCCACAATACAGAGCACCCTGCACCCCCACAATACAGAGCACCCCCACAATACAGAGCACCCTGCACCCCCACAATACAGAGCACCCTGCACCCCCACAATACAGAGCACCCCCAAAATACAGAGCACCCCCACAATACAGAGCACCCTGCACCCCCACAATACAGAGCACCCCCACAATACAGAGGACCCTGCACCCCCACAATACAGAGCACCCTGCACCCCACAATACAGAGCACCCTGCACCCCCACAATACAGATCACCCCCCAAAATACAGAGCACCCTGCACCCCCACAATACAGAGCACCCTGCACCCCCACAATACAGAGCACCCTGCACCCCCACAATACAGAGCACCCCCAAAATACAGAGCACCCTGCACCCCCACAATACAGAGCACCCTGCACCCCCACAATACAGAGCACCCTGCACCCCCACAATACAGAGCACCCCCAAAATACAGAGCACCCTGCACCCCCACAATACAGAGCACCCTGCACCCCCACAATACAGAGCACCCCCCCCCAATACAGAGGACCCTGCACCCCCACAATACAGAGCACCCTGCACCCCCACAATACAGAGCACCCTGCACCCCCACAATACAGAGCACCCTGCACCCCCACAATACAGAGCACCCCCAAAATACAGAGCACCCTGCACCCCCACAATACAGAGCACCCCCCCAATACAGAGGACCCTGCACCCCCACAATACAGAGCACCCCCAAAATACAGAGCACCCTGCACCCCCACAATACAGAGCAACCCCACAATACAGAGCACCCTGCACCCCCACAATACAGAGCACTCTGCACCCCCACAATACAGAGCACCCCCAAAATACAGAGCACCCTGCACCCCCACAATACAGAGCACCCTGCACCCCCACAATACAGAGCACCCCCAAAATACAGAGCACCCCCACAATACAGAGCACCCTGCACCCCCACAATACAGAGCACCCCCACAATACAGAGCACCCCCACAATACAGAGCAACCTGCACCCCCACAATACAGAGCACCCCCACAATACAGAGCACCCTGCACCCCCACAATACAGAGCACCCTGCACCCCCACAATACAGAGCACCCCCACAATACAGAGCAACCCCACAATACAGAGCAACCCCACAATACAGAGCACCCTGCACCCCCACAATACAGAGCAACCCCACAATACATAGCACCCTGCACCCCCACAATACAGAGCACCCTGCACCCCCACAATACAGAGCAACCCCACAATACAGAGCACCCTGCACCCCCACAATACAGAGCACCCTGCACCCCTACAATACAGAGCACCCTGCACACCCACAATACAGAGCACCCTGCACCCCATAATACAGAGCACCCTGCACCCCCAAAATACAGAGCACCCCCAAAATACAGAGCACCTCCACAATACAGAGCACCCTGCACCCCCACAATACAGAGCACCCTGCACCCCCACAATACAGAGGACCCTGCACCCCCACAATACAGAGGACCCTGCACCCCCACAATACAGAGCACCCTGCACCCCCACAATACATAGCACCCTGCACCCCCACAATACAGAGAAACCCCACAATACATAGCACCCTGCACCCCCAAAATACAGAGCACCCCCACAATACAGAGCACCTTGCACCCCCCAAAACACAGAGCACCCCCACAATACAGAGCACCCTGCACCCCCACAATACAGAGCACCTTGCACCCCCAAAATACAGAGCACCCCCACAATACAGAGCACCCTGCACCCCCACAATACAGAGCACCCTGCACCCCACAATACAGAGCACCCCCACAATACAGAGCACCCTGCACCCCCACAATACAGAGCACCCTGCACCCCCACAATACAAAGCACCCTGCACCCCCACAATACAGAGCACCCTGCACCCCCACAAAACAGAGCACCCCCACAATACAGAGCACCCTGCACCCCCACAATACAGAGCACCCCCACAATACAGAGCACCCCCACAATACATAGCACCCTGCACCCCCACAATACAGAGCACCCTGCACCCCCAAAATACAGAGCACCCTGCACCCCCAAAATACAGAGCACCCTGCACCCCCACAATACAGAGCACCCTGCACCCCACAATACGGAGCACCCCCAAAATACAGAGCACCCTGCACCCCCACAATACAGAGCACCCTGCACCCCCACAATACAGAGCACCCCCACAATACAGAGCACCCTGCACCCCCACAATACAGAGCACCCTGCACCCCCACAATACAGAGCACCCTGCACCCCCACAATACAGAGCACCCTGCACCCCCACAATACAGAGCAACCCCACAATACAGAGCAACCCCACAATACAGAGCAACCTGCACCCCCACAATACAGAGCAACCTGCACCCCCACAATACAGAGCACCCCACAATACAGAGCACCCTGCACCCCCACAATACAGAGCACCCCCACAATACAGAGCACCCTGCACCCCCACAATACAGAGCACCCTGCACCCCCACAATACAGAGCACCCCCACAATACATAGCACCCTGCACCCCCACAATACAGAGCAACCCCACAATACAGAGCACCCTGCACCCCCACAATACAGAGCACCCTGCACCCCCACAATACAGAGCACCCTGCACCCCCACAATACAGAGCACCCTGCACCCCCACAATACAGAACACCCTTCACCCCCACAATACAGAGCACCCCCACAATACAGAGCACCCTGCACCCCCACAATACAGAGCACCCCCACAATACAGAGCACCCTGCACCCACACAATACAGAGCACCCCCACAATACAGAGCACCCTGCACCCCCACAATACAGAGCACCCTGCACCCCACAATACAGAGCAATCCCACAATACAGAGCACCCTGCACCCCCACAATACAGAGGACCCTGCACCCCCACAATACAGAGCACCCTGCACCCCCACAATACAGAGCACCCCCACAATACAGAGCACCCTGCACCCCCACAATACAGAGCTCCCCCACAATACAGAGCACCCTGCACCCCCACAATACAGAGCTCCCCCACAATACAGAGCACCCTGCATCCCCACAATACATAGCACCCTGCACCCCCACAATACAGAGCACCCTGCACCCCCACAATACAGAGGACCCTGCATCCCCAAAATACAGAGCACCCCCACAATACAGAGCACCCTGCACCCCCAAAATACAGAGCACCCTGCTCCCCCACAATACAGAGCACCCTGCACCCCCACAATACAGAGCACCCTGCATCCCCACAATACAGAGCACCCTGCACCCCCACAATACAGAGCACCCTGCACCCCCAAAATACAGACCACCCTGCATCCCCACAATACATAGCACCCTGCACCCCCACAATACAGAGCACCCTGCACCCCCACAATACAGAGCACCCTGCACCCCCACAATACAGAGCACCCTGCACCCCACAATACAGAGCACCCCCACAATACAGAGCACCCTGCACCCCCAAAATACAGAGCACCCCCACAATACAGAGGACCCTGCACCCCCACAATACAGAGCACCCCCAAAATACAGACCACCCTGCTCCCCCACAATACAGAGCACCCCCACAATACAGAGCACCCTGCACCCCCACAATACAGAGCAACCCCACATTACATAGCACCCTGCACCCCCAAAATACAGAGCACCCCCACAATACAGAGCACCCCCAAAATACAGAGCACCCTACACCCCCACAATACAGATCACCCTGCACCCCACAACACAGAGCACCCCCACAATACAGAGCACCCTGCACCCCCACAATACAGAGCACCCAACACCCCCACAATACAGAGCATCCTGCACCCCCACAATACAGAGCACCCAACACCCCCACAATACAGAGCACCCCCACAATACAGAGCACCCTGCACCCCCAAAATACAGAGCAACCTGCACCCCCACAATACAGACCACCCAATATCCCCACAATACAGAGAACCCCCACAATAGAGCACCCTGCTCCCCCACAATACAGAGGACCCCCACAATACAGAGCAACCTGCAACCCCACAATAGAGGACCCCCACAATACAGAGCACCCTGCACCCCCACAATACAGAGCACCCTGCACCCCCACAATACAGAGCACCCCCACAATACAGAGCAACCCCACAATACAGAGCACCCTGCACCCCCACAATACAGAGCACCCTGCACCCCCACAATACAGAGCACCCTGCACCCCCACAATACAGAGCACCCCCACAATACAGAGCACCCTGCACCCCCACAATACAGAGCACCCCCACAATACAGAGCACCCTGCACCCCACAATACAGAGCACCCCCACAATACAGATCACCCTGCTCCCCCACAATACAGATCATCCTGCTCCCCCACAATACAAAGCACCCAATACCCCCACAATACAGAGCACCCCCACAATACAGAGCACCCAACACCCCCACAATACAGAGGACCCCCACAATAGAGCACCCTGCTCCCCCACAATACAGAGCACCCCCACAATACAGAGCACCCTGCACCCCCACAATAGAGCACCCCACAATACAGAACACCCAACACCCCCACAATAGAGACCACCCTGCACCCCCACAATACAGAGGACCCTGCACCCCCACAATACAGAGCAACCCACAATACAGAGCACCCTGCACCCCCACAATACAGAGCACCCCCAAAATACAGAGCACCCAACACCCCCATAATACAGAGCACCCAACACCCCCACAATTGTGCCGTGCGTAGCCTGACCCCTCTGTCCTTCTCCTCCATCCTCTCCAGACAACTCTGCCACCTCCTGGGGACAGGGACCAATGTGAGTGATGACAGAGCTCTGCAGTGTATATAGGAATTATTATTGTAATGTCTGATCTCCTGGATCTATAGAGGGTGTACATACATATATAACATGGCCGGTGTAGTGATCACGTCTGATCTCCTGGATCTATAGATGGTATATAAACATAACATGGCCGGTGTAATGATCATGTCTGATCTCCTGGATCTATAGAGGGTATACATACATAACATGGCTTGTGTAGTGATCATGTCTGATCTCCTGGATCTATAGATGGTATATATACATAACATGGCCGGTGTAGTGATCACGTCTGATCTCCTGGATCTATAGATGGTATATATACATAACATGGCTGGTGTAGTGATCACGTCTGATCTCCTGGATCTATAGATGGTATATAAACATAACATGGCCGGTGTAGTGATCACGTCTGATCTCCTGGATCTATAGATGGTATATATACATAACATGGCCGGTGTAGTGATCACGTCTGATCTCCTGGATCTATAGATGGTATACATACATAACATGGCTGGTATAGTGATCACGTCTGATCTCCTGGATCTATAGAGGGTATACATACATAACATGCCTGGTATAGTGATCACGTCTGATCTCCTGGATCTATAGATGGTATACATACATAACATGGCCAGTGTAGTGATCACGTCTGATCTCCTGGATCTATAAATGGTATACATACATATATAACATGGCCGGTGTAGTGATCACGTCTGATCTCCTGGATCTATAGAGGGTATACATACATATATAACATGGCCGGTGTAGTGATCACGTCTGATCTCCTGGATCTATAGAGGGTATACATACATATATAACATGGCCGGTGTAGTGATCACGTCTGATCTCCTGGATCTATAGATGGTATACATACATAACATGGCCGGTGTAGTGATCACGTCTGATCTCCTGGATCTATAGATGGTATACATACATAACATGGCTGGTATAGTGATCACGTCTGATCTCCTGGATCTATAGATGGTATACATACATAACATGGCCAGTGTAGTGATCACGTCTGATCTCCTGGATCTATAGAGGGTATATAAACATAACATGGCCGGTGAAATGATCATGTCTGATCTCCTCGATCTATAGATGGTATATAAACATAACATGGCTGGTGTAGTGATCATGTCTGATCTCCTGGATCTATAGAGGGTGTACATACATATATAACATGGCCGCTGTAGTGATCACGTCTGATCTCCTGGATCTATAGAGGGTATACATACATAACATGGCCAGTGTAGTGATCACGTCTGATCTCCTGGATCTATAGATGGTATATATACATAACATGGCCGGTGTAGTGATCATGTCTAATCTCCTGGATCTATAGATGGTATATATACATAACATGGCCAGTGTAGTGATCATGTCTGATCTCCTGGATCTATAGATGGTATGCATACATACATAACATGGACGGTGTAGTGATCATGTCTGATCTCCTGGATCTATAGAGGGTATACATACATAAAATGGCCAGTGTAGTGATCAGGTCTGATCTCCTGGATCTATAGATGGTATACATACATAACATGGCCGGTGAAATGATCATGTCTGATCTCCTGGATCTATAGATGGTATATATACATACATAACATGGCCAGTGTAGTGATCAAGTCTGATCTCCTGGATCTATAGACGGTATATATACATAACATGGCCAGTGTAGTGATCAAGTCTGATCTCCTGGATTTATAGAGGGTATACATACATACATAACATGGCTGGTGTAGTGATCATGTCTGATCTCCTGGATCTATAGACGGTATATATACATAACATGGCCAGTGTAGTGATCAAGTCTGATCTCCTGGATCTATAGATGGTATATATACATAACATGGCCGGTGTAGTGATCACGTCTGATCTCCTGGATCTATAGAGGGTATACATACATATATAACATGGCCGGTGTAGTGATCACGTCTGATCTCCTGGATCTATAAATGGTATACATACATATATAACATGGCCGGTGTAGTGATCACGTCTGATCTCCTGGATCTATAGATTGTATACATACATAACATGGCCGGTGTAGTGATCACGTCTGATCTCCTGGATCTATAGAGGGTATACATACATATATAACATGGCCGGTGTAGTGATCACTTCTGATCTCCTGGATCTATAGAGGGTATACATACATATATAACATGGCCGGTGTAGTGATCACGTCTGATCTCCTGGATCTATAAATGGTATACATACATATATAACATGGCCGGTGTAGTGATCATGTCTGATCTCCTGGATCTATAGAGGGTATACATACATAACATGGCTGGTGTAGTGATCACGTCTGATCTCCTGGATCTATAGATGGTATACATACATAACATGGCTGGTGTAGTGATCACGTCTGATCTCCTGGATCTATAGATGGTATACATACATAACATGGCCAGTGTAGTGATCACGTCTGATCTCCTGGATCTATAGATGGTATACATACATAACATGGCTGGTGTAGCGATCATGTCTGATCTCCTTGATCTATAGATGGTATACATACATAACTTGGCCGGTGTAGTGATCACGTCTGATCTCCTGGATCTATAGATGGTATACATACATAACATGGCCAGTGTAGTGATCACGTCTGATCTCCTGGATCTATAGATGGTATACATACATAACATGGCCAGTGTAGTGATCATGTCTGATCTCCTGGATCTATAGATGGTATACATACATAACATGGCCAGTGTAGTGATCAGGTCTGATCTCCTGGATCTATAGATGGTATACATACATAACATGGCCGGTGAAATGATCATGTCTGATCTCCTGGATGTATAGATAGTATACATACATACATAACATGGCCGGTGTAGTGATCATGTCTGATCTCCTGGATCTATAAATGGTATACATACATAACATGGCCAGTGTAGTGATCATGTCTGATCTCCTGGATCTATAGATGGCATATATACATAACATGGCTGGTGTAGTGATCATGTCTGATCTCCTGGATCTATAGATGGTATATAAACATAACATGGCCAGTGTAGTGATTACGTCTGATCTCCTGGATCTATAGATGGTATATATACATAACATGGCCGGTGTAATGATCATGTCTGATCTTCTGGATGTATAGATAGTATACATACATACATAACATGGCCGGTGTAGTGATCATGTCTGATCTCCTGGATCTATAGATGGTATATATACATAACATGGCTTGTGTAGCGATCACGTCTGATCTCCTGGATCTATAGATGGTATACATGCATAACATGGCTGGTATAGTGATCATGTCTGATTTCCTGGATCTATAGATGGTATACATACATAACATGGCCGGTGTAGTGATCACGTCTGATCTCCTGGATCTATAGAGGGTATACATACATACATAACATGGCCAGTGTAGTGATCATGTCTAATCTCCTGGATCTATAGATGGTATACATACATAACATGGCTGGTATAGTGATCATGTCTGATCTCCTGGATCTATAGATGGTATATATACATAACATGGCCGATGTAGTGATCACGTCTGATCTTCTGGATCTATAGATGGTATACATACATAACATGGCTGGTATAGTGATCACGTCTGATCTCCTGGATCTATAGAGGGTATACATATATAACATGGCTGGTATAGTGATCATGTCTGATCTCCTGGATCTATAGATGGTATACATACATAACATGGCCGGTGTAGTGATCACGTCTGATCTCCTGGATCTATAGAGGGTATACATACATACATACCATGGCCGGTGTAGTGATCACGTCTGATCTCCTGGATCTATAGAGGGTATACATACATACATAACATGGCCGGTGTAGTGATCATGTCTGATCTCCTGGATCTATAGAGGGTATACATACATAACATGGCTGGTATAGTGATCATGTCTGATCTCCTGGATCTATAGATGGTATACATACATACATAACATGGCCGGTGTAGTGATCATGTCTGATCTCCTGGATCTATAGAGGGTATACATACATATATAACATGGCCGGTGTAGTGATCACGTCTGATCTCCTGGATCTATAGATGGTATACATACAAAACATGGCCGGTGAAATGATCATGTCTGATCTCCTGGATCTATAGATGGTATACATACAAAACATGGCCGGTGAAATGATCATGTCTGATCTCCTGGATCTATAGAGGGTATACATATATAAAACATGGCCGGTGTAGTGATCACGTCTGATCTCCTGGATCTATAGAGGGTATACATACATATATAACATGGCCGGTGTAGTGATCACGTCTGATCTCCTGGATCTATAGATGGTATACATACATAACATGGCCGGGGTAGTGATCACGTCTGATCTCCTGGATCTATAGATGGTATACATACATAACATGGCCGGTGAAATGATCATGTCTGATCTCCTGGATCTATAGATGGTATATAAACATAACATGGCTGGTGTAGTGATCATGTCTAATCTCCTGGATCTATAGATGGTATACATACATAACATGGCCAGTGTAGTGATCACGTCTGATCTCCTGGATCTATAGATGGTATACATACATAACATGGCCGGTGTAGTGATCACGTCTGATCTCCTGGATCTATAGATGGTATACATACATAAAATGGCCAGTGTAGTGATCAGGTCTGATCTCCTGGATCTATAGATGGTATACATACATAACATGGCCAGTGTAGTGATCATGTCTGATCTCCTGGATCTATAGATGGTATATATACATAACATGGCCGGTGTAATGATCATGTCTGATCTCCTGGATGTATAGATAGTATACATACATACATACATAACATGGCCGGTGTAGTGATCATGTCTGATCTCCTGGATCTATAGATGGTATATATACATAACATGGCTGGTGTAATGATCATGTCTGATCTCCTGGATGTATAGATAGTATACATACATACATACATAACATGGCCGGTGTAGTGATCATGTCTGATCTCCTGGATCTATAGATGGTATATATACATAACATGGCCATTGTAGTGATCATGTCTGATCTCCTGGATCTATAGAGGGTATACATACATGTATAACATTGCCAGTGTAGTGATCACGTCTGATCTCCTGGATCTATAGAGGGTATACATACATAACATGGCCGATGTAGTGATCACGTCTGATCTCCTGGATGTATAGATGGTATACATACATAACATGGCCAGTGTAATGATCATGTCTAATCTCCTGGATCTATAGATGGTATATAAACATAACATGGCCGGTGTAGTGATCATGTCTGATCTCCTGGATCTATAGATGGTATATAAACATAACATGGCCGGTGTAGTGATCACGTCTGATCTCCTGGATCTATAGATGGTATACATACATAACTTGGCCGGTGTAGTGATCACGTCTGATCTCCTGGATCTATAGATGGTATACATACATAACATGGCCAGTGTAGTGATCACGTCTGATCTCCTGGATCTATAGATGGTATACATACATAACATGGCCAGTGTAGTGATCATGTCTGATCTCCTGGATCTATAGATGGTATACATACATAACATGGCCAGTGTAGTGATAAGGTCTGATCTCCTGGATCTATAGATGGTATACATACATAACATGGCCGGTGAAATGATCATGTCTGATCTCCTGGATCTATAGATGGTATACATACATAACATGGCCAGTGTAATGATCAGATCTGATCTCCTGGATCTATAGAGGGTATACATACATACATAACATGGCCAGTGTAATGATCAGATCTGATCTCCTGGATCTATAGAGGGTATACATACATACCATGGCTGGTGTAGTGATCATGTCTGATCTATAGATTGCATACATACATAACATGGCTGGTGTAGTGATCACGTCTGATCTCCTGGATCTATAGATGCTATATAAACATAACATACCAGTGTAGTGATCATGTCTGATCTCCTGGATCTATAGATGGTATACATACATAACATGGCTGGTGTAGTGATCAGGTCTGATCTCCTGGATCTATAGAGGGTATACATACATAACATGGCTGGTGTAGTGATCATGTCTGATCTCCTTGATCTATAGATGCTATATAAACATAACATGGCTGGTGTAGTGATCATGTCTGATCTCCTGGATCTATATATGCTATATAAACATAACATACCAGTGTAGTGATCATGTCTGATCTCCTGGATCTATAGATGGTATATATACATAACATGGCCGGTGTAATGATCATGTCTGATCTCCTGGATCTATAGATGGTATACATACATAACATGGCCGGTGTAATGATCATGTCTGATCTCCTGGATCTATAGATGGTATACATACATAACATGCCTGGTATAGTGATCACGTCTGATTTCCTTGATCTATAGAGGGTATACATACATAACATGGCCGGTGTAGTGATCATGTCTAATCTCCTGGATCTATAGATGGTATATAAACATAACATGGCCGGTGTAGTGATCATGTCTGATCTCCTGGATCTATAGATGCTATATAAACATAACATGGCCAGTGTAATGATCAGATCTGATCTCCTGGATCTATAGAGGGTATACATACATAACATGGCTGGTGTAGTGATCATGTCGGATCTATAAATTGCATACATACATAACATGGCTGGTGTAGTGATCACGTCTGATCTCCTGGATCTATAGATGCTATATAAACATAACATACCAGTGTAGTGATCATGTCTGATCTCCTGGATCTATAGATGGTATATATACATAACATGGCTGGTATAGTGATCATGTCTGATCTCCTGGATCTATAGAGGGTATACATACATAACATGGCCGGTGTAATGATCATGTCTGATCTCCTGGATCTATAGATGGTATACATACATAACATGGCCAGTGTAGTGATCATGTCTGATCTCCTCGATCTATAGATGGTATACATACATAACATGGCCGGTGTAATGATCATGTCTGATCTCCTGGATGTATAGATAGTATATAAACATAACATGGCCGGTGTAGTGATCATGTCTGATCTCCTGGATCTATAGATGGTATACATACATAACATGGCCAGTGTAATGATCATGTCTGATCTCCTGGATGTATAGATAGTATATAAACATAACATGGCCGGTGTAGTGATCATGTCTGATCTCCTGGATCTATAGATGCTATATAAACATAACATGGCCAGTGTAATGATCAGATCTGATCTCCTGGATCTATAGAAGGTATACATACATACCATGGCTGGTGTAGTGATCATGTCTGATCTATAGATTGCATACATACATAACATGGCTGGTGTAGTGATCACGTCTGATCTCCTGGATCTATAGATGCTATATAAACATAACATACCAGTGTAGTGATCATGTCTGATCTCCTGGATCTATAGATGGTATACATACATAACATGGCTGGTGTAGTTATCATGTCTGATCTCCTGGATCTATAGATGGTATACATACATAACATGGCCAGTGTAGTGATCACGTCTGATCTCCTGGATCTATAGAGGGTATACATACATAACTTGGCTGGTATAGTGATCATGTCTGATCTCCTGGACCTATAGATGGTATACATACATAACATGGCCAGTGTAGTGATCACGTCTGATCTCCTGGATCTATAGAGGGTATATATACATAACATGGCCGGTGTAGTGATCATGTCTGATCTCCTGGATCTATAGATGCTATATAAACATAACATACCAGTGTAGTGATCATGTCTGATCTCCTGGATCTATAGATGGTATACATACATAACATGGCTGGTGTAGTTATCATGTCTGATCTCCTGGATCTATAGATGGTATACATACATAACATGGCCAGTGTAGTGATCACGTCTGATCTCCTGGATCTATAGAGGGTATACATACATAACTTGGCTGGTATAGTGATCATGTCTGATCTCCTGGACCTATAGATGGTATACATACATAA
The DNA here is from genome assembly GCF_029499605.1 of Hyla sarda. Lineage (NCBI taxonomy): Eukaryota > Metazoa > Chordata > Amphibia > Anura > Hylidae > Hyla > Hyla sarda. The sequence goes on from NW_026610561.1 coordinate 628,212, forward strand.
CATGGCCAGTGTAGTGATCACGTCTGATCTCCTGGATCTATAGAGGGTATACATACATATATAACATTGCTGGTATAGTGATCATGTCTGATCTCCTGGATCTATAGATGGTATACATACATAACATGGCCAGTGTAGTGATCATGTCTGATCTCCTGGATCTATAGAGGGTATACATACATAACATGGCCAGTGTAGTGATCATGTCTGATCTCCTGGATCTATAGATGGTATACATACATAACATGGCCAGTGTAGTGATCACGTCTGATCTCCTGGATCTATAGAGGGTATACATACATAACATGGCTGGTATAGTGATCATGTCTGATCTCCTGGATCTATAGATGGTATACATACATAACATGGCCAGTGTAGTGATCACGTCTGATTTCCTGGATCTATAGAGGGTATACATACATATATAACATTGCCGGTGTAGGGATCATGTCTGATCTCCTGGATCTATAGATGGTATACATACATAACTTGGCCAGTGTAGTGATCACGTCTGATCTCCTGGATCTATAGAGGGTATACATACATAACATGGCTGGTATAGTGATCATGTCTGATCTCCTGGATCTATAGATGGTATACATACATAACATGGCTGGTATAGTGTTTATGTCTGATCTCCTGGATCTATAGATGGTATACATACATAACATTGCCAGTGTAGTGATCACGTCTGATCTCCTGGATCTATAGAGGGTATACATACATATATAACATTGCCAGTGTAGGGATCATGTCTGATCTCCTGGATCTATAGAGGGTATACATACATAACATGGCTGGTATAGTGTTTATGTCTGATCTCCTGGATCTATAGATGGTATACATACATAACATTGCCAGTGTAGTGATCACGTCTGATCTCCTGGATCTATAGAGGGTATACATACATATATAACATTGCCAGTGTAGGGATCATGTCTGATCTCCTGGATCTATAGAGGGTATACATACATAACATGGCTGGTGTAGTTATCATGTCTAATCTCCTGGATCTATAGATGGTATATATACATAACATGGCCGGTGTAGTGATCATGTCTGATCTCCTGGATCTATAGAGGGTATACATACATAACATGGCTGGTATAGTGATCATGTCTGATCTCCTGGATCTATAGATGGTATATATACATAACATGGCCAGTGTAGTGATCACGTCTGATTTCCTGAATCTATAGAGGGTATACATACATAACATGGCTGGTATAGTGATCATGTCTGATCTCCTGGATCTATAGATGGTATACATACATAACATGGCTGGTATAGTGATCACGTCTGATCTCCAGGATCTATAGAGGGTATACATACATAACATGGCCAGTGTAGTGATCATGTCTGATCTCCTGGATCTATAGAGGGTATACATACATAACATGGCTGGTATAGTGATCATGTCTGATCTCCTGGATCTATAGATGGTATACATACATAACATTGCCAGTGTAGGGATCATGTCTGATCTCCAGCCTGGATTACACCTGAGCACACACCTTGGGGGAGACTTATCAAAACCTGTCCAGAGGAAAAGTTGCCCAGTTGCCCATAGTAAATAATCAGCTCGCTTCTTTCATTTTTAACAAGGCCTCTGTAATATGAAAGAAGCGATCTGATTGGTTGCTATGGGCAATTCTTCCTTTGCACAGGTTTTGATAAATCTCCCCCCTTATCTCTACCGGTCATTACTGCTCCCTCCTCAGGCTCCACTGATTATAGGACTGATGTCTGGACTGGTGGACACCATGGAGCCTGCAATCTGCTGATAAATGACCAATCCCGGGATTACATGACTCCTAGAAGCCAAACATGTCAGAGAACTAATGGCATCCAGAAAGTCTATTACCCCCCCCCCCCCCCCCCCCCCCCGTCACTTCTGTCACATTTTGTTCTGCTCCTTGTGTTTCACATCATTCTGCTCTCAATAATGACAAAGTCCTCAACATTTTTTACAGCTCTTTACTCATTTATTGAAAAAGGAAAAACAATAATCTTGTAGTGACATAAGTATTCACACCCTTTACTAAGAGTTAGTTGATGCCCCTTTGGCAGGGATTCCAGTCCCCAGTCTTCTTGGGGATGAGACCACAAGGTTTACACTCCAAGATTTGTGACCATTCTTCTCTGCAGATCCTCTTAGCTCTGTCAGGTTGGATGGACACAGTCAGTGGAAGACATTTCCAGGTCTCCCCAGAGGTGATCCATTGGGTTCGGGTCCTGGCTAGGACACTCACAGAGTTGTCCATAAGTTCCTCCTTTTTTGTCCTGACCGTGTGCTTAGGGCCATTGTCTTACTGAAAGGTGAAGCTTCTGCCCAGTCTGAGGTCAAGAGCTCTGGATCAAGTGTTCGGTAAGAATATCTCTGTACTCTGCTTAAAATTTCTCTCAACCCTGACCAGTCTCCACAGCATGATGCTGCCCCCACCATACTTCACTGTAGGGATGGTATTGGGCAGGTGATGGGCAGTGCCTGGTTTCCTCCAGACATGATGCTGCCCCCACCATGATCACTGTAGAGATGGTATTGGGCAGGTGATGGGCAGTGCCTGGTTTCCCCCCAGATATAATGCTGCCCCCACCATGATCACTGTAGGGATGGTATTGGGCAGGTGATGGGCAGTGCCTGGTTTCCCCCAGACATGATGCTGCCCCCACCATGATCACTGTAGGGATGGTATTGGGCAGGTGATGGGCAGTGCCTGGTTTCCCCCCAGATATGATGCTGCCCCCACCATGATCACTGTAGGGATGGTATTGGGCAGGTGATGGGCAGTGTCTGGTTTCCTCCAGACATGATGCTGCTCCCACCATGATCACTGTAGGGATGGCATTGGGCAGGTGATGGGCAGTGACTGGTTTCCCCCCAGACATGATGCTGCCCCCACCATGATCACTGTAGGGATGGTATTGGGCAGGTGATGGGCAGTGTCTGGTTTCTTCCAGACATGATGCTGCCCCCACCATGATCACTGTAGGGATGGTATTGGGCAGGTGATGGGCAGTATCTGGTTTCTTCCAGACATGATGCTGCTCCCACCATGATCACTGTAGGGATGGTATTGGGCAGGTGATGGACAGTATCTGGTTTCTTCCAGACATGATGCTGCTCCCACCATGATCACTGTAGGGATGGTATTGGGCAGGTGATGGGCAGTATCTGGTTTCTTCCAGACATGATGCTGCTCCCAACATGATCACTGTAGGGATGGTATTGGGCAGGTGATGGGCAGTACCTTGTTTCCCCCAAAGATGATGCTGCCCCCACCATGATCACTGTAGGGATGGCATTGGGCAGGTGATGGGCAGTGACTGGTTTCCCCCCAGACATGATGCTGCCCCCACCATGATCACTGTAGGGATGGTATTGGGCAGGTGATGGGCAGTGTCTGGTTTCTTCCAGACATGATGCTGCCCCCACCATGATCACTGTAGGGATGGTATTGGGCAGGTGATGGGCAGTGCCTGGTTTCCCCCAGACATGATGCTTCCCCCACCATGTCTACTGTAGGGATGGCATTGGGCAGGTGATGGGCAGTGACTGGTTTCCCCCCAGACATGATGCTGCCCCCACCATGATCACTGTAGGGATGGTATTGGGCAGGTGATGGGCAGTGTCTGGTTTCTTCCAGACATGATGCTGCCCCCACCATGATCACTGTAGGGATGGTATTGGGCAAGTGATGGGCAATGCCTGGTTTCCTCCAGACATGATGCTGCCCCCACCATGATCACTGTAGGGATGGTATTGGGCAGGTGATGGGCAGTGCCTGGTTTCTTCCAGACATGATGCTGCCCCCACCATGATCACTGTAGGGATGGCATTGGGCAGGTGATGGGCAGTGTCTGGTTTCCCCCCAGACATGATGCTGCCCCCACCATGATCACTGTAGGGATGGTATTGGGCAGGTGATGGGCAGTGCCTGGTTTCTTCCAGACATGATGCTGCCCCCACCATGATCACTGTAGGGATGGTATTGGGCAAGTGATGGGCAATGCCTGGTTTCCTTCAGACATGATGCTGCCCCCACCATGATCACTGTAGGGATGGTATTGGGCAGGTGATGGGCAGTGCCTGGTTTCTTCCAGTCATGACACATAGAAATTAGGCCAAAAAGTTTAATTTTGGTTCCATCAGACCAGAGAATCTTGTTCCTCACAGTGTGATCCTTAAGATGCTTCATTGTAGACTCCAGGCATCTGTCATGTGTTATTACTGAGGAAAGGCTTCTTTCTGCCATAAAACCCAGATTTTGGAGGCTGCAGTGATTGTTCTGGAGCACCTGGAAGGTTCTCCTATTTGCCCACAATGTTTGGGGCTCAGTGCCCATTTGAGTCTCGGTTTCCTCTCTTACCAAGGCCCTTCTCCTCAGATTCCTCAGCTTGGTGGGGCGGCAGCTTTCGGAAGAGTCCTGGTTGATCCCTCTTCTCCCATGTAATAATTATGGAGTTCACTGAGCTCTTGGGAACTTTCAATGCAGCAGAAATGTTTTGTCTTGTTCTCCATATCTTTGCTTCCACACAATCCTGTCTATGAGCTCTACAGACAGTTCTTTCTCCTCATGGCTTGGTGTTTGCTCTGATAAACAATGTCATCTGTAAGACCTTATATAGACAGGGCTGTGTCTTGTCCAATCAGCTGAATTAACCACAGGTATTCAAGGTGTAGAAACATCTCAGAGATTATTAATGGGAGGAGCCAGAGCTAAATGTCCTGTGGTATAGAAAAGGGTGTGAATACTTAAGTCCATGGCAAATTTTTTTGATTTTCCTTTTTAATAAACCCTTGTTCCTTCCAGACTTCTCTAAAGGCATCTTATCTCCCTAAAAACAGAAGGATGGAGTTGTTGAATCCAACATCCAGCAACCTTCCCTTCCCCATCATCAGCTGTTGTTGAGGAGGCCCCCATACACATCCGATGGTTGGACAATCTTGTCACAACTGGCAGATTCAGGCAATATTAACCCCTTAAGGACTCCACATTTTTCCGTTTCTGCATTTTAATTTTTTCCTCGTCACCTTCTAAAAATCATAACGCTGTCAATTTTGCACATAAAATTCCATATGATGGCTTATTTTTTGTGCCACCAATTCTACTTTGCAGTGACATTAGTAATTTTATCAAAAAATCAACGGCGCAACGGAAAAAAAATTGATTGTGCGACAAAATTGAAGAATACATTTCATTTTGTAAATTTTGGGGGCTTCCATTTCTACGCAGTGCATTTTTCGGTAAAAATGACACCTTATCTTTATTCTGTAGATCCATATGATTAAAATGATGCCCTACTTTTATATGTTTGATTGTGTCTTACTTCTGAAAAAAAAATCATAACTACATGCAGGAAATTTAAAACGTTAAAGATTCTCATATTCTCACCCCTATAACTTTTTTATTTTTCCGCGTACTGGCCAGTATGAGGTCTCATTTTTTGTTCCGTGTTCTGACGTTTTTATTAATACCATTTTTGTATTGTTCGGACTTTTTCATCGCTTTCTATTCATTTTTTCATTATATAAAAAGTGACCAAAAACACTTAATTTTGGACTTTGGAATTTTTTTGCCAGTACGTCATTGACCGTGTGGTTTAATTAATGATATATTTTTTTATAGTTTGAACATTTCCACACGCAGCGATACCACATATGTTTATTTACACAGTTTTTTTTATGGGAAAATGGGGGTGACTCAAGCTTTTATTAGGGAAGGGGTTAAATGACCTTTTATTAACCTTTTTTTTTTTGCAGTGTTATAGCTCCCATAAGGAACAAACACTGATCTTTTACCCTGATCCCTGCAAAGCCATAGCTTTGCATTGATCAGCGTAATAGGGGGTTGATTGCTCAAGCCTGTAGCTTGGCTTGGAGCAATCAAACGCCGATCGGACGCGACGGAGCAAGGTAAGGGGACCTCCGCTCGCGTCCTAGCTAATCGGGACATCGCAGTTTTATCGTGATAGTCCCGATCAGCCCGACTGAGCTGTCGGGAAGCTTTTACTTTCATTTTAGACGCGGCGATCAAAGTTGAAGGGTTAATAGCGAGCGGCACAATGATCTGTGCTGCGCACTATTAGCCCAAGCTCCCAGCTATCATAAGCCGCCGGGACCGACCCGGTATGACGTTTTAAATACCGGGACCGGGCGCAGCTGCGTCCTTAAGAGGTTAATCTAATGCGTATGGCCGGCTTAAACAATTCCCTTCAATCAAACCTAAAAGACATTAGAGAAGATTGAGCATCTTTAAGGTTGGCAGTGGCCCCTGACCTACTGAGCCTTAACAGCTGGAGACTGGAAGGAAGAGGAAGGGACAGAGGAGTCTTGATAGAGGACAAAGGAGTCTGGAGGGAGGAGGGACAGAGGAGTCTGGAGGAACAGAGGAGTCTGGAGGAGAAAGGGACAGAGGAGTTGGAAGGGGAAGATGGACAGAGGAGTCTGGAAGGAGAAAAAGGGGACATAGGAGTCTGGAAGGAGGAAGAGGGGACAGAGGAGTCTGGAAGGAGGACAAAGGAGTCTGGAGGCAAGCGGGACAGAGGAGTCTGAAGGGACAAAAGGAGTCTGGGGGAGGATAGACAAAGAAGTCTTGAGGAGGAGGACCGAGGAGTCTGGTGGAGAGCAGAGGGGTCTGGAGGAGGAGGACAGAGGAGTCTGGAAGAGAAAGACAGAGGAATTTGGAGGGAAGACAGAGAAGTCTGGAGGGAAGACAGAGGAGTCTGGAGGAGGGGACAGAGGTGTCAGGATGGAACAGACTAGTCTCGAGGGGTGGAGGAGTCTGGTGAAGAACATAGGGGTCTGGAGCAGGGAACAGAGATGTCTGGAGCAGGACAGAGGGGTCTTGAGGAGGAAAGAGGGGTCTGGAGGAGGAGACAGAATACCCAACATAGGAGAGAAGACTGACACTAAGGAGAACCCTATGGGTGACATATACTGTAAATGTTGGGGTAAGTAGATGTGTTCAGGTTGTCAGCATTAGATCTTATGACGCTGTATGAACTTCCTTTATGAAGATGAGGGTCCTGAAACCCCCACAAGCATCAGGTGTCTGCTCATTGACTGGTGATGCAGTGGTCATCAATGGGCAAGGTGAATGCTGAACTGGTCTAACTAGTTTGACCCCTGCAGAGCTAATAATAGGTGTAACCCCAAATCACCAGTTTCTATGACACGTTATGATAACCACACCCGTCCCTCACTTGACCAGATGATAGGCAATACTGTCCATTGACCTCATTCCGTATGTCATGTTCCAGGAAAGTGGAGCCATACAGAGGTCAACTACACAATGTGGGTATACAGGGACACAATGAAACAAGTGCATCAGGAATGGGCGAGAAGACTGTAACCCTCCAACAGAATGGACAACAATCCAGCACATTCTGGAGACATTGTGGCCAACTTTCTGGTTTCACAATGTACAGAATGCTTTGATAAGTCATGTATGACAATTATAGGTCTCCTACGGCTGTATCCAACTGTATCCAAACTCATTAAAGGGATACTCCACTGGAAAACATTTTTTTTTTTAATCAACTGGTGCCAGAAAGTTAAACAGATTTGTAAATTACTTCTATTAAACAATCTTAATCCTTCCAGTACTTGCTGCTGTTATGATCCACAGGAAGTTCTTTTCTTTTTAAATTTCCTTTCTGTCTGACCACAGTGCTCTCTGCTGACACCTCTGTCCATTTTAGGAACTGTCCAGAGTAAGAGCAAATCCCCATAGAAAACCTATCCTGCTCTGGACAGTTCCTGACATGGACAGAGGTGTCAGCAGAGAGCACTGTGGTCAGGCAGAAAGGAAATTCAAAAAGAAAAGAACTTCCTGTGGATCATAACAGCAGCTGATAAGTACTGGAAAGATTACGTTTTTTTAATAGAAGTGATTTACAAATCTGTTTAACTTTTTGGCACCAGTTGATTTAAAAAAAAAATGTTTTCCAGTGGAGTCCCCCTTTAATGTCAAATCTCGCACCTCGTTTCCTTATTATTGAGACTGTATATTCAAGCTATATATAACACCCAGGATAGTGGTGACCCTGTACTGCCTGGAGGTCATTGTTCAGCTCCTACATCTTATACTGGGCAGCTCTATTAGTGCCCCAGAGAGCTTCCCCCTCAACCCTCCTCTTTTAATCTCAGCAGCCCCACATTCTCCATGGGTCCCAGTCCCTGTGGTCAGTCATTGCTTATGTCCCATAACCTCAGCAGCCTAGACCTATGGGCCTTTGAACCTGGAGACACTGGGGCTCCTAATTTGTGTGGCCCCATATTCTCCATGGGTCCCAGTCTCCTAGCCCTGTGGTCAGTCAGGCACTGGGGTCAAAGGTCCACAGATAAAGCGCTGCTATGGCCTCAGGTACAGCACATGCTGCATTCACAGATCAGAGCCAAGGGCATGCTGGAACTCGTAGTGCTCCACCTAAGGACTCAGGACAAGGTTCGGCCCCCTGAGGGATGTGTGCGGCCCCACCTGGGTGATCGTCGTTTATTGCATGACAACTGTGACTACTGGAACCCCTGCCCACACACTGATGATGGGAGTCCTCCTGCACTTCTGCTGTGCCGTGAACATATGACTGCAGTTTAAAAAGGGAGAGATTCACCACTATCTAATCCTATCATGTGTGATACTATCTGCTGAGCTACTGTATCTAAATGTATCATTTGGGATAGTGGTAGTTTAACTGCTGTATCTAATCCTGTCATGTGATACTGTCTGCTGAGCTATTTCTCTTATCCTAACATGTATGATCCTGTCTGCTGAGATATTTCTCTAATCCTAACATGTATCATACTGTCTGCTGAGCTATGTATCTAATCCTATCATGTGATGTTATTTTCTGAGATGTTAATCAAATCCAATTAGGTGTGATGCTATCTGCTGAGCCATGTATCTAATCCTAACATATGTGTTACTGTCTGCTGAGCAATTTATTTATTCTCATCATTGTACTGTTTGCTCAGGTAGTGTATCTAAGCCTGTCATGTGTGACACTGATGTATCTAAGCTATAAACACACAGATCCTTCCGTGATGTGGAGAATACAGCCATCTCTGCATGACTCACAGCCCATCTATAATGATCACACTGCCCCTTGCAGGCCCTTCACATCAATAGCCTTAAGTGCTTCCCTCTGCTGGCTGATCACAGGAACACCAGCATCCACCATGGAGCAATGTAACTAGCCGAGCACGATTTACATGCCGCTCAACCCCACAGGGCAGCCTGCAATATACAGGACACAGGAAACGTTGTCTAGAAACCTTTTATTCTTCATATATCCATGAGATTCAGTCAAACAACAAAAAACAGTTGATAAAACCTTTCGTGACTACCCACAAAGAGTCCAAAAGGGGCGAAATTTTACACGGAGACACTGGCGTTGAATCGGGTGTAAAATCTCCCTCTAAGCATACGCCATGGACCCTACAGGCGGAGGAGACCAGGTGCGGAACCTCCCTATAAGCACACCATGGACCCTACAGGCAGAGGAGAGAGGGGGGAGCTTCCCTTTAAGCATATGACATGGACCTTAACCCCTACAGGACCCATGACGTAACGGTACGTCCCGACACCCTGGGTCTTAAGGACCAGGGACGTACATTTACGTCATGGGCAGTTTTAGTCCCCGCCGGGCGGGGATCGGAGCGGGATGCTTGCTGAAATCATTCAGCAGGCATCCCGTGCAAATGCCCAGGGGGGGTCATCAGACCCCCCCATGTCGGCGATAGCGGCAAATCGCAAGTGAATTCACACTTGCGATTTGCGCGATTCCGGGTCATTACGGGTCTATAGTGACCCGGTGACCCGGAATGTAAGGGGGATCGCGGGTGCCTAAGACACCCACGATCCCCCTGAAGCGATAGGAGTGAGGTGGCACGGGTGCCACCCCTCCTATCCCTGCTATTGGTGGTCTAGACGCGACCACCAACAGCAGATCGGGGGCGGGGGGTTTACTTTAGTTTTCCCCGTCCTGCCCTCCCACAATAGGCAGGGCAGGACGGGGAAATGACGGGGACCGGCGCCGAAGATCCACTTACCGATTCGGGCGGGCGTCGGAGGCTGCAGGCGACGGAGATCGGCGGGCGGCGATGACGTGCGGCTGGATCCGACGGAAGCCAGTGAGTTGCCTAGCAACATCTGGAGGGTACAGTTTGAGACCATTATACAGTGGTCTCTAACTGTAGCCCTCCAGATGTTGCAAAACTACAACTCCCTGCATGCCCAGACAGCTGTTTGGGCATGCTGGAATATGTAGTTTTGCAACAGCTGGAGGGCTACAGTTTGAGACCACTATATAGTGGTCCCTAAACTGTAGCCCTCCAGATCTTGCAAAACTACAACTCCTAGCATGCTCAAACAACTGTTTGCTGTCAGAGCATGCTGGGAATTGTAGTTTTGCAACAGCTGGAGGACCACAGTTTGGAGATCACTGTGCAGTGGTCTCTAAAACTGTAGCCCTCCAGATGCAAAACTGCAAATCCCAGCATGTCCAAACAGCAATCAGCTGTCTCGGCATGCTGGGAGTTGTAGTTGCGTACCTCCAGCTGTTGCATAACTACATCTCCCAGCATGCCCTTCAGCGATCAGTACATGCTGGGAGTTGTAGTTTTGCAACAGCTGGAGGCACACTGGTTAGAAAATACTGGGTTAGGTAACAGAACCTAACTGAAGGTTTTCCAACCAGTGTGCCTCCAGCTGTTGCAAAAGTACAACTCCCAGCATGCACGGTCTGTCAGTACATGCTGGGAGTTGTAGTTTTTTAACAGCTGGAGGTTTGCCCCCCCCCCCCCCATGTGAACGTACAGGGTACATTCACACGGGCAGGCTTACAGTAAGTTTCCTGCTTCAAGTTTGGGCTGCGGCAAATTTTTCGCCGTAGCTCAAACTTCTAGCGAGAAACTCACAGTAACCCGCCAGTGCGAATGTACCCTAAAAACACTACACTAACACATAATAAAGGGTAAAACACTACATATACACCCCCTTACACTGTCCCCCTAATAAAAATGAAAAACGTATTGTATGGCAGTGTTTCCAAAAGGAGCCTCCAGCTGTTGTAAAACAACAACTCCCAGCATTTCCGGACAGCCACTGACTGTCCAGGCATGCTGGGAATTTAGCAAAAGCTGGAGGCACCCTGTTTGGGAATCACTGGCATAGAATACCCCTATGTCCACCCCTGTGCAATCCCTAATTTAGTCCTCAAATGCTCATGGTGCTCTCTCACTTTGGAGCCCTGTCGTATTTCAAGGCAACAGTTTAGGGTCACATATGGGGTATCTCCGTACTCGTGAGAAATTGCACTACTAATTTTGGGGGGCTTTTTCTCCTTTTACCCCTTAGGAAAAGGAAAAGTTGGGGCTACACCAGCTTGTTAGTGTAAAAAAAAAAAAAAAAATTACACTAACATGCCGGTGTTGCCCTTTACTTTTTATTTTCACAAGCGTTTAAGGGAAAAAAAAGACCCCCAAAATTTGTAATGCAAAATACGAAATACCCCATATGTGGGTGTAAAATGCTCTGTGGGCGCACAACAAGGCTCAGGAGTGAGAGTGCACCATGTACATTTGAGGTCTAAATTGGTGATTTGCACAGGGGTGGCTGATTTTACAGCGGTTCTGACATAAACCCCCCCCAAAAAATACCCACATGTGACCCCATTTTGGAAACTACACCCCTCACGTAATGTAATAAGGGGTACAGTGAGCATTTACGCCCCACAGGTGTCTGACAGATTTTTGGAACAGTGGTCCGTGAAAATGAAAAATTTTATTTTTCATTTGCACAGCCCACTGTTCCAAAGATCTGTCAAACGCCAGTGGGGTGTAAATACTCACTGCACCCCTTATTAAATTCTGTGAGGGGTGTAGTTTCCAAAATAGGGTCACATGTGGGGGGTTCCACTGTTCTGGCACCACGGGGGGCTTTGTAAACGCACATGGCCCCTGACTTCCATTCCAAACAATTTTTTTCCCAAAAGCTCAATGGCACTCCTTCTCTTCTGAGCATTGTAGTGCGCCAGCAGAGCACTTGACGTCCACACATGGGGTATTTCCATACTCAGAAGAGATGGGGTTACAAATTTTGGGGGGTCTTTTCTGCTATTAACCCTTGCAAAAATGTGAAATTTGGGGGGAAACACACATTTTAGTGAAAAAAAAATTTTTTTTTTTACATATGCAAAAGTCGTGAAACCCCTGTGGGGTATTAAGGCTCACTTAATTCCTTGTTACGTTCCTCAAGGGGTCTAGTTTCCAAAATGGTATGCCATGTGAGGGTTTTTTGCTGTTCTGGCACCATAGGGGCTTCCTAAATGCAACATGCCCCCCAAAAACCATTTCAGAAAAACGTACTCTCCAAAATCCCCTTGTCGCTCCTTCGCTTCTGAGCCCTCTACTGCGCCCGCCGAACAATTTACATAGACATATGAGGTATGTCCTTACTCGAGAGAAATTGGGCTACAAATACAAGTATACATTTTCTCCTTTTACCCCTTGTAAAAATAAAAAAATTGGGTCTACAAGAACATGCGAGTGTAAAAAATGAAGATTGTGAATTTTCTCCTTCACTTTGTTGCTATTCCTGTGAAACACCTAAAGGGTTAAAACACTGACTGAATGTCATTTTGAATACTTTGGGGGGTGCAGTTTTTATAATGGGGTCATTTGTGGGGTATTTCTAAAATGAAGACCCTTCAAATCCACTTCAAACCTGAACTGGTCCCTGAAAAATAGTGAGTTTGAAAATTTTGTGAAAAATTGGAAAATTGCTGCTGAACTTTGAAGCCCTCTGGTGTCTTCCAAAAGTATAAACACGTCAATTTTATGATGCAAACATAAAGTAGACATATTGTATATGTGAATAAAAAAATTTTTCATTTGGAATATCCATTTTCCTTACAAGCAGAGAGCTTCAAAGTTAGAAAAATGCAAATTTTTCAAATTTTTCATAAAATTTTGGGATTTTTCACCAAGAAAGGATGCAAGTTACCATAAAATTTTACCGCTATGTTAAAGTAGAATATGTCACGAAAAAACAATCTTGGAATCAGAATGATAACTAAAAGCATCAGAGTTATTAATGTTTAAAGTGACAGTGGTCAGATGTGCAAAAAACGCTCTGGTCCTGAGGTGTAAAATGGCCTGATCATTAAGGGGTTAAAGGCGGAGCAGCACAGGTGCAGAGCCTCCCTTTAAGCATACGCCATGGATGCTACAGGCGGAGGAGAGTAGGTAAGGGGCCTCCTTCTAAGCATACACCATGGACCCTACAAGGGGAGGAGAGCGGGGGCAGAGCCTTCTGGAGAAACTATAAAACAGACACTGGATATTTATAGATCAAACATTTTCTTTTATCTGCCTCGATTATTCCAGACATTAACGCTGCCTCCACCACAAGTCACTTTAGACTTATATGTCCTGCCATCGATTCACAACAATACAAATCTCTACCTGTATTCATACTTGCGCCCCCTTTATCGCCTTTTTAATCATTCTAGAGTCATGATTTAAACAACAACAAAAGACGTGGTCTCAAATGGCTGGAGGGGCTCAACCCCAAATGCAGTTGTGTATTTATACTGGGGGAGCAGATCCTGCCCTTGTAGTCCGTTGCTAGGGGCGATCCCCAGCATAAAAATGCATACAATGGAGGATGCCTGCAGCGGACTACAAGTACCACAATAGAATCCTACACCAGATAGACGGTGTGAATGTGTAACAATCAGAATAATACAATACAGGAATTTAGGTGCACTACTGTGGTAGATGTATACAATGACATTGGCTAATCCCTCAACACTGATGGTAAAATTGAGACATTCGCCAGTATATCCTTATATGAAGGACATACCAGAGCCCACTGGCCCCTGTTTTGCTTATCACGCACAGGTAGGTTTAGTGCTAGGTCCCGTGCCATTTGAGAAACCTTGGCGTTGGTGTGCGGGCTCTGGTATGTCCTTCATATAAGGATATACTGGCGATAGTCAATGTCACTGTATACATCTACCACAGTAGTGCACCTAAATTCCTGTATTGTAGAGTCATGATTTTCAAGTTTTCTGACTCCTGTTAGGATTCGGCTAGCTGGATGTGGATCCTCTGTGTCAGCGAGGGATTGGCGTGGACCGTGTCGGTGGACCGGTTCTAGGGTTGCTACTGGTATTCACCAGAGCCCGCCGCAAAGCGGGATGGTCTTGCTGCGGCGGTAGCAACCAGGTCGTATCCACCAGCAACGGCTCAACCTCGCTGACTGCTGAGAAGGCGTGGGCCAGAAGGACTAGGCAGAGGCAAGGTCAGACGTAGCAGAAGGTCGGGGCAGGCGGCAAGGTTCGTAGTCAATAGCAACAGCAAGAGGTCAGGTACACTGGTAAAGAATCAAAAGCGAATGACCAGGGAGTCAGGAGTTTGTCTGGCGCAGAGAAGGACCATCAGACAGCCAAGTAAAATCAATGGGGATTTATTAGATGCAACGCGTTTCGCTGCGCATGCGCAGCTTCATCAGGCATAACAAGGGGAGGCTGGTAACAGGTATATATACCTCCAGGAATTAACCATTAGAGTGCTTTTTGAAAAGAGTTGTTACATAGTATTACATATCTATATGACAATGTATGAAAAAAATATATAAATAGATATAAATAAATAAATATATAAACAGAAATCACAAAAATAGTAATAAGACAGCAATATGAAAGCACAATGCAATCCTATCAATATATGTATGTAAATATATATAATATAATTATAATTATCGTATGTGGTGTGAATGTAACACCACAAGCGACTCAAGAGGTCACACCGCTTAATCGCCGATGCGGCATTCAACAACACAAGTTGGATATTATTTAAAAAAAAAGTATATGATATAAAGAGTTAAGTCTATTGATTCAAGAGATAGAAAAATTATTATTTAAATGTATATCACTGCCTTATTAAAAAATAAAAAAATGACAGTGCGATAAACCAAATCGCAACTGACCAAAAGGAAATGTATGAACACTACTTAGAAAATAGGATAAACTCAATTAACTAGTGCGGTATTGAATACAGCAACCGGCGAAAATGCAGGGTGTGAATATTCGTACAAAAATCCAAATTAACAAACAATAAATAAATTAAAAATACAAAAGTATTTATATGTAGAAAAGAAAGAAAAATAAACAAAACTTGGATAATAAAACATAAGGAATAAATAAATACCTAGTGGGGCGTTCCAGGATGAACAGTACAGAGGGAACGAAGAAAAAATCAAGATATAATATTTTCGAAATTAATCCATATGAAAAAATGGGAAATTTTTAAACCCCAAATTATCAAATTATTTAACTGTATCGATACATTCATTAAAACCTTGAGGGTGCAAAGTATGTAGTTTGTGAATCCAAAAGGATTCGCGATTGTTCAGTCTTTGTATTCTATTAGGTAAATGAATGGGGATAGTTTCTAAAATAATTAATTTTAAAGTTTCAGTGTTTTTTTGATGATGAAGAGTGAAGTGTCGGGACAAACTATGCAACAAAAAACCATGTTTTATGTTCCATCTGTGTTTGTTCATCCTGGAGCGCACCGTTTGTGTAGTACGGCCAACGTATTGGCGGTCGCAACCACAGGTTAATAGATAGATAGCAAAAGTGGTGTCGCAATTTAGTGAATCCTTAATTTTAAATGTTTGTTGTGTAAAAAAGGAAGAAAAAGTATCAGTTTGAATGATCCATTCACAACAAAGGCAGCGACTTTTTTTGCAAGGAAAACAATATGGTTTAATAGAACAGGAATTCTGTGGTGTACGATATTCGGAAAATCTGCTGGGGGCTAATAAATTGCTGAGATTTTTGGAACGTCTGTAGGTAACATTAGGGACTGGGGGGATTAATTGGTTTAGAATTTTATCATTTTGAATAATGGGCCAATTTTTAGTTAATATTTTTCTAATATTAGATGCCTCAATATTGAAATTCGTAACAAAATTATATCTAAAGGGGTTATGAAGCTGATTAGAACTGGATTTTTTAGAAATAGATGTAACCAAATCAGATTGTTTTTTATCTTTCACCTTCATATATGCCTTAGTAAGAAGCGATTTAGGATAGCCCTTTTGTATAAAGCGTTGTTTTAAAACCTCAGCTTGAGAGATAAAGTCTGAATCAGAGGTACAATTTCTACAAATTCGTAAATATTGGCTGAATGGCACCCCTCTTAGCCAACTTGGATAATGTGCACTATCGAACTGTAAAAAACTGTTAATATCGACAGATTTGAAAAAAGTCTTCGTGGAAATAGTGCCATCGACTGTTTTATGGATATCAAGGTCTAAAAATTGGATGGAATTTTCTGCATAATGCATGGTAAATTTTATACCCCATGTATTAGTGTTCAACTCATGTACAAAGAGGTCAGCTTCATGTTTGGTACCTACCCAGATCAAGAAGAGGTCGTCTATATAACGACGAAAGAAAAAGACAGACTTAAAATACAGGGACTGTGCCATGACAAGGGACTCGAATCGCCCCATGAACAAATTAGCGTAACTAGGGGCGAATCGAGTCCCCATGGCACAGCCCCTGTTCTGCCGATAGATAGTATGATTGAATTCAAAAACATTATTAAGAAGAATAAATCTAATAGACTCCAGTAAAAATTCTGACTGACTGGGGTTAAGTGAGGGGTCCTCTTGTAAAAAATGTTTAATTGCAGGAACACCTAAATCAGTGGAGAGGTTAGAATAGAGGGAGCACACATCCAGGGTAAGAAAACTATAATGAGGGGGTAGGGGTAGGGCATGTAATTCCGAAATGAGCTGGGCTGAATCTCTCAAATAAGATGGTAATTGTAAAACAAAAGGTTGAAGAAATAAATCTATAAAGTGGGAAAGGTTTGCAGTAATCGAACCAATACCTGAAATAATAGGTCTACCAGGGGGATTGGTTAAACATTTATGTAATTTGGGTAGATAATAAAAAATAGGTAAATTATAATTTTTAATATTGAGAAATGTGTGCTCCCTTTTATCCAACAATTGTTTTTCTGTAGCTCCACCTATAAGCAAACAGTATTGTGAAAAAATATGAGGAGAAGGGTCGTAAGAAAGCGGAGTATAATATTCAAGGTCTGATAAAATTCTAAGGGCTTCATTTTTATAATCAGCCCTATTCAAAACAGCAACCCCCCCACCTTTATCTGCAGGGCGAACAATAATAGATTTGTTGTTCTGTATGGATTTACCGTATATACTCGAGTATAAGCCGAGTTTTTCAGCACGATTTTTCGTGCTGAAAACACCCCCCTCGGCTTATACTCGAGTGAACTCCCCCACCCGCAGTGGTCTTCAACCTGCGGACTTCCAGAGGTTTCAAAACTACAACTCCCAGCAAGCAAGGGCAGCCATCGGCTGTCCGGGCTTGCTGGGAGTTGTAGTTTTGAAACCTCCGGAGGTCCGCAGGTTGAAGACCACTGCGGCCTTCAACATCATCCAGCCCCCTCTCACCCCCTTTAGTTCTGAGTACTCACCTCCGCTCGGCGCTGGTCCGGTCCTGCAGGGCTGTCCGGTAAGGAGGTGGTCCGGTGAGGAGGTGGTCCGGGCTGCTATCTTCACCGGGGAGGCCTCTTCTAAGCGCTTCGGGCCCGGCCTCAGAATAGTCACGTTGCCTTGACAACGACGCAGATACGTCGTTGTCAAGGCAACGGCTCTATTCCGGGCCGGAAGCGCGGAGAAGAGGCGCCCCCGGTGAAGATAGCAGCCCGGACCACCTCCTCACCGGACCACCTCCTTACCGGACAGCCCTGCAGGACCGGACCAGCGCCGAGCGGAGGTGAGTACTCAGAACTAAAGGGGGTGAGAGGGGGCTGGATGATGTTGAAGGCCGCAGTGGTCTTCAACCTGCGGACCTCCGGAGGTTTCAAAACTACAACTCCCAGCAAGCCCGGACAGCCGATGGCTGCCCGGGCTTGCTGGGAGTTGTAGTTTTGAAACCCCTGGAGGTCCGCAGGTTGAAGACCACTGAGGGCGAATGATGAGAAGAGGATGATGAAGGGGGGGGGGGGGGGGTGTGGGGATGATGAAGGGGGGTGGGGATGATGAAGGGGGGGGGGTGTGGGATGATTACAAGGGGATGATGAAGGGGGGATGTGTGGGATGATAAGGGGATGTGTGGGATGATGACAAGGGGATGATGAAGGGGGGATGTGTGGGATGATGAAGGGGGGATGTGTGGGATAAGGGGATGTGTGGGATGATGACAAGGGGATGATGAAGGGGGGATGTGTGGGATAAGGGGATGTGTGGGAGGATGACAAGGGGATGATGAAGGGGGGATGTGTGGGATGATGACAAGGGGATGATGAAGGGGGGATGTGTGGGATGATAAGGGGATGTGTGGGATGATGACAAGGGGATGATGAAGGGGGGATGTGTGGGATGATAAGGGGATGTGTGGGATGATGACAAGGGGATGATGAAGGGGGGATGTGTGGGATGATGACAAGGGGATGATGAGGATGTTAATGACGGGTCTGGATGATGACAGGGGGGGGATGAGGTATTTCCCACCCTAGGCTTATACTCGAGTCAATAACTTTTCCTGGGATTTTGGGTTGAAATTAGGGGTCTCGGCTTATACTCGGGTCGGCTTATACTCTAGTATATACGGTAATTGCAATTCTCTCAGCAGAAGTTAGATTATCATTTTCCTTAAAAATAACAGATTTATCACATAAATTTGAAAAATCCTGCATGACCATATGATAAAAAGTCTCAAGATGGCTGCCACGATTGTGTAGATGGCTGCCACGATCCGACTATCGTACACCACAGAATTCCTGTTCTATTAAACCATATTGTTTTCCTTGCAAAAAAAGTCGCTGCCTTTGTTGTGAATGGATCATTCAAACTGATACTTTTTCTTCCTTTTTTACACAACAAACATTTAAAATTAAGGATTCACTAAATTGCGACACCACTTTTGCTATCTATTAACCTGTGGTTGCGACCGCCAATACGTTGGCCGTACTACACAAACGGTGCGCTCCAGGATGAACAAACACAGATGGAACATAAAACATGGTTTTTTGTTGCATAGTTTGTCCCGACACTTCACTCTTCATCATCAAAAAAACACTGAAACTTTAAAATTAATTATTTTAGAAACTATCCCCATTCATTTACCTAATAGAATACAAAGACTGAACAATCGCGAATCCTTTTGGATTCACAAACTACATACTTTGCACCCTCAAGGTTTTAATGAATGTATCGATACAGTTAAATAATTTGATAATTTGGGGTTTAAAAATTTCCCATTTTTTCATATGGATTAATTTCGAAAATATTATATCTTGATTTTTTCTTCGTTCCCTCTGTACTGTTCATCCTGGAACGCCCCACTAGGTATTTATTTATTCCTTATGTTTTATTATCCAAGTTTTGTTTATTTTTCTTTCTTTTCTACATATAAATACTTTTGTATTTTTAATTTATTTATTGTTTGTTAATTTGGATTTTTGTACGAATATTCACACCCTGCGTTTTCGCCGGTTGCTGTATTCAATACCGCACTAGTTAATTGAGTTTATCCTATTTTCTAAGTAGTGTTCATACATTTCCTTTTGGTCAGTTGCGATTTGGTTTATCGCACTGTCATTTTTTTATTTTTTAATAAGGCAGCGATATACATTTAAATAATAATTTTTCTATCTCTTGAATCAATAGACTTAACTCTTTATATCATATACTTTTTTTTTAAATAATATCCAACTTGTGTTGTTGAATGCCGCAACGGCGATTAAGCGGTGTGACCTCTTGAGTCGCTTGTGGTGTTACATTCACACCACATACGATAATTATAATTATATTATATATATTTACATACATATATTGATAGGATTGCATTGTGCTTTCATATTGCTGTCTTATTACTATTTTTGTGATTTCTGTTTATATATTTATTTATTTATATCTATTTATATATTTTTTTCATACATTGTCATATGATATGTAATTCTATGTAACAACTCTTTTCAAAAAGCACTCTAATGGTTAATTCCTGGAGGTATATATACCTGTTACCAGCCTCCCCTTGTCATGCCTGATGAAGCTGCGCATGCGCAGCGAAACGCGTTGCATCTAATAAATCCCCATTGATTTTACTTGGCTGTCTGATGGTTCCTCTCTGCGCCAGACAAACTCCTGACTCCCTGGTCATTCGCCTCTGATTCTACACCTATCCAGGAGGGCTGCAGTGGACCTGCCTTCATATCTCTTCTGCTCTTAACCTTGTTGTGTGTGGGCGCACAACCAACTTCGGTAAGCGGCTTGGGAATCGCCTTCCCCTACCCCCACCTGCAAGATCTACTGATCCCGCACATGAGGCGCCTTCCTTCCTTTCTCTAGGTACACTGGTAAGGCAAACACTGTAACGCTTTCTCTGGCACAAAGGCAACAAGATCCGGCAAGGAAGTGAAGGGGAAGTGAGGTAATATACACAGGTAGCAGGTGGAAGCTAATTAGACTGATTGGGCCAGGCACCAATCATTGGTGCACTGGCCCTTTAAATCTTAGAGAGCTGGCGCACACGCGCCCTAAGGAGCGGAGCCGCGCGCGCCAGGACGTGACAGCCGGGGACCGGGACAGGTGAGTGACTTGGGATGCGATTCGCGAGCGGGCGCGTCCCGCTATGCGGATCTCATCCCCGCCGGCAGAGTCAGTGCAGCGCTCCCGGTCAGCGGGACTGACCGGGGCGCTGCAGAGAGAGGAACGCCGCGAGCGCTCCGGGGAGGAGCAGGGACCCGGAGCGCTCGGCGTAACAACTCCATTTTTCAGTAACAATCTACAGGAATTAATCAGGAAAGCTGCTCTTTATAATAGAGCATGTTAAGTTCTAAATTATTGCTCAAAAGGGAATAACACTACCCTGTCATATTATTAAAATAATAGCATCATTCACCCCCCAAGTCAAGGCTTTTAATCTCTTTTCGATCACATCCAGTTCACTGGTTTAGCTGCAAAGCTTTAGAAGAACTCTATCCCTTATCTGAAGGGGAAGATCATAAACAATATAAGAAAATCTTTTTACTGAAGGAGTAGTTGATGCTTGGAAGAAAGGTCCTGCAGATATGGTTGATAAATCCATAAGTGACTGTGACATCGGACTGGATACAAATCTATCTAACAGAAACGTATAAAGGTAACCAGAGGTCTTCTGCTTCTTAGAAATATGATTTCCAGTTTTAACTTATTTTTTCTTCTGTTTGGTTTTCTCTTCTCACATCCTTCTTTAGCAGTTTAAAGCCCCCCCCCCCCATCTCATTTGATTACCTAAAAAAGATGTAGCTGCCATGTACTTTGAATGCAATCCTTTGTAATAGACATACTGTCTGAAATCAATAGATTCACCTTTCAATACTGTTACATGAAGAGGGTGTACAGCGCTGTGCCACCCAACTAGACCACTCTTGAGAGCACTGTCTAAGCAGCCAATATGTTTTCATCTTTTAATTCCCCTAATTGGGTTCTGGTCTTCTCTGCTAGGGGCTACCAGGTCACAACTGCTGAAAGTGGCCCTAAAAAGTGTGTGGCAGCTGGCCCAGTGGACCAGGAAGCACCAGTGTACAGATCTGAAGGGTCAGGCAAATACAAATTCAGGTACAGGCACGCATCTTGGGTTGGTGGCAAGGTGGTGATATCAGGCAAAATGGAAATGGCAGGTTTGTGGTCAGAAGTTTGTGTCATACACAGAGTTCAAGTCGATACAACGTAGAAGATTAGGCAAAAGGATACAGGAAAATGGGTCGGGTCAAACCTAACAGAAGCAGAACTACCATCATTATGGAGCTAACAGAACCTTATTGCTCAGGCAAGAGAGATAGTGAGTATAGGTGTTAGGAATCACGGCAGGTGGTGCATCCTCTGGGCCTGTGTGGATGGAGACTGAAGCCTTGCCAGGGAGTGGAGTCTAAGGTGCCACTGGTTTTCACTAGAGCCTGCCGTAAAGCGGGATGGTCTTGCTGCGGCAGGTAGCACCCCTGGCACGACTCGTCCACACAGGTAGCTGGGGGGTGGCGTGGCACAGAAGGGGACTAGCAGGACGTGGCAAGATGGCAGAAGGTAAGGCAGGTAACACTGGGATAGGGAAGGTAGGGTAGCATGGAACAGATACAAAGTAACAGGAGCACAGGACTTAACAATGGCATAGACTACCAAAGATCCGGCAGGGAAAGCAGGGAGGAGCAGAGATTTATGGAGCAGGGACAGGTGCAAGCACTTTAATAAATTGGGTACTGGCCCTTTAAGAGAAAGAGCTCCGGCGATCCCGCCCTACAGGGACACCAGGGAGCCGACATAGGAGGACGATGAGTGACGGGCTGAGACTCACATGCGGGCGCGTCCCGCGATGCCAATCTCAGCCCTGTCGACAGCAGGGACACAGGCAAGGAGCGCTCACAGCCAGCTTGTCTGTCTAGTGCGCAGATGTTACAGTAACCCCCCCCCCCCCTTTGGTCTCCCCCTTTTCTTTGGAACTCAAAGCGTTCCCCACTACATGGGACAAGGAGGGTTCAGGAACGGGCAAAGATCGTAAGGAACTTGCAGACTTCTGAAGAGGAGTCTTCTGTCTTCTAAGATGACCACCTGGTGAGGAAGAATGTCCCCCATTCGAGACTTTACGTCTGACAGAAGACAACACAGGAGGAACAAGACAATGATCTTGACAAAATTGTCCCCAACAAACCATCTCTCCGATCTTCCAGTCAAGATGTGGAGAATGGTGTTGAAAGACCAAGAAGAAGCTCTGAAGTACACTGTGGTAGTACATAGAATACAATTCTCTCCTTGTGCACATTTCCTACATGCATGTCGAGGGGTTCCGTGCGAAATTGCACCATACAATTCAGATTTTGTCCATTTACAGAAGAGATGTGGAAGGGCTTGGCGAGACGAGAAACTGGAAGACTGTATTAATGGACCAGGGAGGCACCTATGAAGTTACCAGCGGAATCGGAGTCCAAAAGAGCAGAAGCAATGAAAGAAGTCCTGGCAGAGGTGAACACTTGAACCGGGGTGGTCAAGCGAGGAGAGGAGGTATTCACACTAACGGATGCCACTCCAACTTGACTAAGGTGAGAGCGTTCTACCGGATGTGGAGGAAGTACAGAACAGTCTTTGAGAAAGTGCTCCGGACTGGCACAATATAAGCACAAATTCTCAGTGTGTCGACGGGATCTTTCCTGTGATGTTAAGTGAAAACGGTCCACATCCATAGCCTCTTCGGCAAGAGGCAAAGTAGGTAGAAGGGAAGGATGTTGGGACGCCAGAAGAGGTGATGTTCAGACAGGTTATTTTTCTAGGGGAAGTTCCTCTTGCCTCTCGGCAAAACGCACATCAGTTCGGATGGCTAAATGGATAAGTACGCTCAGGTTAGCCAGAGAATCTCGTGCAGCTAGAACAACCTTGATACGAGAGGAAAGTCCTTTTTTAAAAGGTGGCAAACAAGGCCTTGTCGTTCCAAGAAAGCTCTGAGGCAAGGGTGCGGAACTGAACTGTGTACTCGCCAACGGAGGAGTCTCCTTGGCAGAGATATAGTAGAGCCGATCTCTACGATTCCAGAGAGGAGTAGCCCAGGCCAGGGCTTTTCTGGACAGTAAACTGAAGACAAATGCCACTTTAGCATGTTCTGTCGGGAACAAATCCGCCTTGAGTTCAAGTTGGATAGAACACTCACAGAGCCTCTACACAGCTTAGGGTCTCCGTCATACTTAGAAGACAAGAACAAACGAAGCTTGGTCCCAGGTGAAGCTGCAGACTCAGGAGGAGGCACAGGAACAGGTGGCTGCTGTTGTTCCTGCAGAATGGCAAGAATATGTTGCATCATGGCTGTAAGTAAATTCAATAGTTGCACTTGATGGGCTAACTGCTGCGACTGCTGAGCCACGACGGTGAAAAGATCCGAGACATCTGGCAAAGGCACCGCAGCAGGATCCAGGGCTAGATTGGAAAGATCCGAGAGACCAGGCAAAGGCACCCTAGCGGAATCCATGGCCAAATCTTACTGTTAGGAATCATGGCAGGTGGTGGATCCTCTAGGCCTGTGTGGATGGAGACTTGAGCCGTGCCAGGGAGCAGAGTCTAAAAGGTGCCACTGATTTTCACCAGAGACCGCCACAAAGGGGGATGGTCTTGCTGCGGCAGGTGGCACCCAGGTCGCTACCCCTGGCACAACTCGTTCACACTGGCCCTTTAAGAGAAAGAGCTCTGGCGCTCGCGCGCCCTAGGTGGCTGAGGCACGCGTGCCGGAGCTGCAGGGACACCAGGGAGCTAACACAGAGGACAGTGAGTGACGGGCTTAGACTCAAATGCGGGCGCGTCCCGCGATGCGAATCAGCACCGCCAACAGCGGGGACACAGGCAAGGAGCGCTCACAGCCTGATCGCAGATGTTACAATAGGTTTAGGTGATGGACAATGATTGAGGAGAAATGCAAGAGGTCAAGAAAGCGAGCACCCGGTGAGCAGTACAGGACACTGCAGAAGAAGCAGGGAGGGAAGGGCTGGCCAGACCAGAGTACCATAATAAGAGGTGTCTGACCAGAGGTCCTGCATACTGGCGCTGTTACAGATTCTTGACTTTTCTTTTTTTTACGTTTAAGCTTCATTATGTTTTGGAATAACGTCTCAGTGTTTATTCTAAATTCTTCATGATCGATGGGTATATTCATCCAAACATTGTCACCGGTTATTGAATGTCCTTGATGTGTTTACTACATGAAGCGAACCACCCCATGTGATATTCATGTCATCTGGAAGCAGGATTCAACCCAATGGACTTTGTAGCCCTTCATATTTTTGGATTTGTGGAGTAACCCTTTCCCCCCAATTTAAAGCCATTTTTCCACTGCAAATAAATAGCAGTTCCTTCTCGATGATAAATCAACAATCTTATTGTACTGTAATATTCTCATCATATTTTCAGGAATCCGAGAGACCCTCAAGACGCGTCACTTTCCCTTTAAATTCCTAGAGGTCAGCTTTGTAGCATGATGCTTTAATGAACAGGTCAGTGAAGGCTCAGGTTTTACTTTATATATCTATAAATTTCATAAATAAGCAGACTGGATGGATGTAATTGAGAAGTAAGGATTTGTAGTGGCCATAAATTAGCTCTTACTCAGATCCCCCTATACCAGGGTTTCCTAAGCGCAATCCCCAAGTCCTCCCAACAGGTCATGTTTTCAGGATTTCCTTAGTCTTTCTAATGTGGTATAATTATGGTCAGTGCATCTGACATCACCAAAATTATATCACGTTTGAAAAATGAAGGAAATCCTGAAAACGACCTGTTAGGGGGACTGGAAAACCACACTTGGGAAACATTGCCCTATACATATATGAACGCTCAGCTGAGTGTTCACATAAATGGAGAAGCCCCCCTTCATGTAGTGCAAATCCAACATGTTGCATCTGTCAGGAGAGAACTGGGAGGACCCCATACACAGTCAGCCAGTCCCACCACACCCTGTAAATTTGGCTGACGTTTCTCTCATGTGTATTGGGGTTTTATCGTGATTGGTTTACATTAGACGTTGCTTCGGAGATTGTTTCTACCATTCTATCTGAGCAATAAAGAGTGAGGATATCTGAAATTATGTTGGGCGCTAAGTTTATACATAGATGTAAATATATATCAATCTGTTTAGAAACTAATATATAAGGCAAATCTATGCACAGTACCTTTAATATACAATGCTGCATTCCTTTACATTCATCTTTAAAAGAACATAAAAGCTTAATCTTTACTCTATCGATAAAAGAGGTTGGATGCTCTAACAGGGGAAAATACCCAACCAAGAGAAGATATGACAAAACACGTGAGCTCTAGGCCCATCACACTTACTTCTAGGACTCATTGATGTACATAGTCTCCTGGAAACAAATGTTTTGTCAAACTGGCCCTCATTTACTATTGCAAACCCGACAGGTTGTGCGCCAGATTCTGTCACATTGTCACAGAATAGAATAAACCCCAACTTACTCTCCATTTTGCTAAGAAAACCTGAAAAAGGGGTGTTGTCGCCGGTAAAAGGGTGCGTAGTCTCCGAAAAGGGTGCGATCCCAACATTTTCACAGAAACCCAACATATTTACTAAGGTTTCCACATAAAATGTGGTGGATTTGAGCTGAGGAAAACCCTACAGATCAGAGCAGGTGTAAAAAAAGAAAAGTGTAGGGAAAGTGGAAAATGTAGGGAAACCTTAGTAAATACCGTGGAAAATAAATTGTAGGGAATTAAAACCCACAAAGAAACCTACACTCCACTCTTAAAGGCCACTGCCTTTATAGTAGGCTTCATACTGTGCGCTAGAACAGTCTTGTGTTCTAGGCGATTGCTAAAGCTGCAGATATCATAATGGTCCATAACAAAGATATTCGCGATGTGACTGTAGGAAGCTGAACCATCTCATTCTATCTCCCAGTGGCTCAATATACATTGTATGACTGTAGCATCCCACTGTAATTTGCCGTTGTTATTTGTAACTGTGGGAGTGGCTTTGTAACCCCACCCTTTGTTGTCTGTACAAATAAACCAAACCAGACTCCAGGTGGGACAAACTTACTCTATTCTTGGATTCTGAGAGAGGAGTCACTTGTTGGATTACTGACCTTGTGTTACGTTATGTGCTCCGGCCGCACACGCTGGCCGTGAGCGCATGGTCCCGTCACCAGCTGCTGCGGGCGGGGCTGGGACTCGCATGCGAGCCCCCAGTCCGTCACTCGCCTGGTGCTTCTCCTGCCGCAGCCTCTGCCTCTCTGCTCCGGCGCACGTGTCCCTGTCCCCTAGGGCACGCGCATGCCGGAGCTCTAAGATTTAAAGGGCCAGTGCGCTCATTAGTGTAATTCACCTGTGGCTCATTGATAAATTCCTCCACCCTCCTCACTCCCCTGCCGGATCTTTGTTGCCTTGTGCCTGAGAGAAAGCATTCCTGAGAGTTGCCTTACCGTGTATCTAATCCTTTGCTCTATGACTTGACCTTGCTCCTCTGCCACCTGCCTGCTGACCTCCTACTACATCCTGACTACGCTACTTTACCGCCTGCCTTGACCTTCTGCTATCCTGACTACGAGCTGCCTTATCCCTCCTGTGCCTCGCGTTTCCTCAGCCGCCTGGGTAGTCGAGTCGTGCCAGGGGTAGCGACCTGGGTGCCGCCTGCCGCAGCAAGTCCATCCCGCTTTGCGGCAGGCTCTGGTGAAAACCAGCGGCACCTTAGACTCCGCTCCCTGATACGGTCAGAGTCATCTGCCACACGGGTCCAGCGGATCCACATCCACCGGAGTTCCTGTCTTCTGAAACGTGAGTGTTACACCTTGTCTGTGTTTCTCCAAGTATTGCGAATTCACTGACACCACTGAAGCAAATTATTATTAGAAGTCTGGATTCCCACAACAATAGCAGCTTTCCGGACTCGTTCCAGCACGTTGAAACTAGTGAAGCCTCTCTCCTGTGTGTGCATTCGCACAGCGTACTTTCCACCTGGCGTGCTTATAAAATGCTGCAGGGGAACCAATGCCACAGCCTCATTGGGACTGTTCATAGTACCTGGCACTTTGGATGTGAAGCCAGATTGGTGCAGACTAGGAGAACATCTGCTGCTGGGTTTTCCTATTTGGCTTCGTCAGTTTAGTATTAAAATATGGTGAAAATGCTCAATGACAACAGACGTTTTGTTACATCATTCTGAGTCACTTTTTGCATAAAATATACAAAAGAAAAAGGTTGCAGCAACACTATGTAAAAAACAATGGGGGACATTTATCAGTCAGTGTAGGTCACTGATGTTATTCACAGGTTTTGACGATGTAATTGTAGTGTACATGCACCAGATGCACGTCATGTGATAACTATGGGGCATTTTTGTGAAATTTTACTTCAGACACCACTTAGTATTATTCCCTCTCTGAGACTTTTTCCACCCATGCGACTCTTTGAAACTGCTGTCTACAGCCAGTTTTGTGCACCAGTTCTGGGTTAGTGTATGTTTGTGGTGTAATTTAGGGCTATGCAACAAATCTGCGACTTATTAAGAGAAGTCACGCATTATAATTCTCTGACCAATGCAAAATGAAAAAGCAAAAGTATGTAGTCAAAATCACAAAAGTCACACACTTTTTGCACAAGTGCGACAAATCTGCAACAAATCTACACCAAAAAGCAGTGCAATAAGTTTGATAAATGTTCACCCTATGGGATGAAAAATCCAGAAATATGAGGAAATAATGGCACTCACCATGGTATCTTCATGAACAGCTCTTCTGATAGGTCACTGGGCCGGAAGAAGCATAGATAGTGTGAAGAAGCGGTCACCTAAGGGATATCAGCACTGTGGATATGGAAAACTTTGCATTATTGTTATATTAACTAGAAATTAAACATTTGAGACTATTTGTTCACTTTATGATCACAACTTGTTCGCCATCCACCACACGGAGGTGATCTAAATTCGGATGGGACCTTAACATCATTCTGTTAACTCACCTCTTCTGAGCTTAAGGCCTATACACTGGGTGCACACAGGACCCAGTTATCCAAATTTTTGCATTAAAAAAAAAAAAAAACTGTTCCTGATGAAGAGATATAGGAGAACCTTAGATCTCTAAAGAATGGAATATGTGCCCTGTCCCTTTTCAGCCTCATTCGATGGAAGGAGAAGCTTTAATAGGAAACTAAAATCATCCTTCTAGAAATATTTAAAAAAAGGCAACAAAGGTTGCACAAGCATCAATATGTGGGATGTCAGGGCATATAGAAAACCTGGCAATCCATTCCGTTCTAAGCGTCCTGAATAATTGAAAATGATTTTCAGAAAAGGTTTTGATTCATAATTATACAAAAGCATCTGTTCTATAACTTCTCTGGAAAGCATACAATGATCAACAAACAAAAACAAAAATCCAGGAACGTCCAAGAAGTTCGGAGGTTAATAGCCGTATATGTAGATGATCACCTCCTATATAGAGGACGCCACAGGAGACTGACATGTATGATGTTACGTTGGTGCACTACCAATTTACCAAATTCTGGGGGTCGTCTAATGTGAGACGAAAACTCTGTGAGGACCAGACATAGATAAGAACCTCAACTCTAACGATGAATTGACTTTGTCCCTGATGGGAACGGTCTCTGTGCATGTTGGGACAAGGACTCTGGTTCGATCCTCCACAGTACTGTTTCCAAACCAGGATGCCTCCAGCTGGTGCAAAACTACAACTCCCAGCATGCCCAGACAGCCAAAGGATGTCTGTCCATGCTGGGAGTTGTAGTTTCACAACAGATGGAGACACCTTGATTGGGAAACATTGCTCTATAGCTTTAGGGTAGGCAAATACATTTGTTATAGATGAGGGTGAATATAACCTATTTTCCTCCTCACACCATTGGATAAGAACCTCCATGGTAGACATGACTTTTCAGGAGATTCGTCCTAATAATGCCCTTGTTTTATACCTGGAGGCTAAGGCTAGGTTCACACTGCTGTTCTGTTGTGAGTCCATTTGTCTTTTTTTCACAATGAACAGCCCCAAAAGGGGTCGAAGCACAACTGACTCCACCAGGTCACGACGGATTGACTTAAATGGGGTCCATTGAGGATCGGGTAGTTAACAGAAGGGGAAAAAACTTGCATGCACAATTTTTCCCCCGCTAAACTGCTGTCATTCAGATGGACTTGCCAACAGAGTTCCGTATACCGAAGCCCGACGGCAATGTGAATAAGCCCTAACAGGCATAAAAATTGTTTTTATACAACAATGTATTAGAACTTAATGATAAAAACCTCTTGCTGACAGTTCCCACACTTCAAGTGCAAAAAAGTAAGGAAAAAAAAAAAAGGATCCCACATCTACCTGCTCTTAATCTGTCCTTTGATCCTATTTTACTTTATATCACAAATAAAACTGGGAAATCTAAAAGTATCAGGCTGTGGGATAACTGGACTGCAGCAGGAGCCTCCCCCCTCCACTCTATTAGGGACTCGGCAAAAAGCATCATTAAGCCCAACCCTCTTGTCTAAGCTCCAACACTGTGGTTGATCCCTGTGGTCCCTGCTGTCTTGTACAATAAAATATGGTCAATAAGGACAACTATATTTTAATACATTTTTAACAGTTACTGTATTTAAAGGTTTACTGTCCCATTAAGGGAATTGCAGTAGAGCTAATGATGAGAATCTGTAGTAACTATGTAGACTAACACAGAGGAGATGGTGGACACATCTGTACCATGCATATACCCCAAATAGTTAACAAGAGAGGCTGGACTACGATAAGTGGGAATTTCACATGATAAACCAGAATATAAAACGTCCAGGTTTGTTTCAGTTTCTCACAGTCCTGATAACTTTATTCTGATGTATTGGAAACTCTTCAGGAGAGCGGCAAAATGGCCGAGATCCCCACAATGAAGCAGACATAGAAAGTATCAAGGCCAAAATGTCTTCACAAACTCAAAGAATTATCTTCTGCTTGTCTGTCGTGATAGAAGTCACAGTCAATGAAGAGAACTAGATGACATCACCAGGGGGTTCACATATACCAAAACATCCATGCGGTAATAGTTATTGTTAGACTCACTCCCCACACTGCAATATATCGATCAGCACTGATCTTTGACAGATTGTATGAACAAGAGATGAAAAAAAAAAAGATTACGCAAAAGTGGGGCGACATAGCAGAAGACAACCTGGAGAGTGTACCTCCAAACTCATAACCTGAGATTTAGAAGGATCACAGAAAAAGTGATCAGGAAACAGATGGAGGGATCAGAGAGAAAATGATCAGGAGGGATCGCAGAGAAAATGATCAGAAAATAGATGGAGAGATGAGAGAGAAAGTGATCAGCAAATGGACAGAGGGATCACACAGATAATGATCAGCAAATGAACCGAGGGATCACAGAGAAAATGCTCCAGAGGGATTGCAGAGAAAATGATCATCAAATAGACGGAAGGATCAGAGAAAATGATCAGCAAATGGACGGAGAGATCACAGAGAAAATGATCAGCAAATGAACAGAAGGATCGCAGAGAGCCTATTGTGATATTTGTCTCTTCCTATATTTGTAGCTTTCTGCTCTTGCACTTATATTTTGGCATAATTTGTGCCATTTTACAGCAAATTAGTTATGTATTTGCACTTTGCTCACCAATCTTTCTTTCAGTCATGTTGGGGACGTGATTTACCTGGATTTTTAGAGTTTGAGGCTGTTAATTTTATTTTTTATTTCAAAATCTTCTTTCAAAATGTTCTTTCTAAAATCTACTCCGTGGGCAGAGAATAAATGAACAAAAAAAGTGAATACTAAAGAAATAGGACTACAGACAACATTTGTTTGGCATTTTTCTTGGTCTGTAAAAACTCCACAAAAAGGCGTTTATTTTGTGTTTTATCCCCTACGTTTTTCTCATTACAAGTCATGTCATTAATAATGTGACTCAAAGATTTTTATTAAAAAACTTGGGGGGGAAAAATGCAAGAAAAAAAGCAGCATCTTACATGCCCCCCCCCCCCCCCCCCCCCACACATATTGTAGTAAAAAACACCACAAAAAGCCATACCCAGAGTTTTTGTTGTTTTTTTTAACAAAAATGCAGTGGCAGTTTTCAGCCTATGGGTCTATTCACACATACAGTATCCTGCGCAGATTTGATACCATCTTCGATGCTTTCGTTTAGATTGGAATTTGCAGCATACTGTACGTGTGAATACACCTTAGGGGAGGGTCACACGGAGCGGATCCACTGCGTTTTTCACGCTGCAAATGCGCCAGCGACAGTCACAAGAGTGAACTTCCTGCTGCAGCTGGGTAGTTCTGTGTCTGCTTGTAGCAACAGAATCTGCAGCTACAGGCGGACATACAGAGCTACCCGGCCACAGCAGGGAGTTTGCTTGTGACTGCCGCTGGTGCATCCACAGCGTGAAATACGCAGAGGATGTGCTTTGTGTGACCCTAACCTTAAGGAGAAAAAAAGAAAGCATGCTAGAAGAGTAGGAGGAAAAAAAAAAAAATAGGTGCGTGCATTAAATAAATAGACTGCACCCATCAATAGATTGCACCTGCTCACAGAGCACATGGAGGTTCCACAGACGTCACATTCGCAAACCAAAGCCATCAGTGTAAGGTGTAGGCACCTATGCCATCTCCTCCGGCAGGGTGTGAGGTGTAGGCGCCCATGCTATCTCCTCTGGCAGCATGAGGTGTAGGCGCCAAGGCCATCTCCTCCAGCAGGTTGAGATGCAGGCGCCTAGGCCATCTCCTCCAGCAGGGTGTGAGATGTAGACACCCATGCCATCTCCTCTAGCAGCATGAGGTGTAGGCGCCCAGGCCATCTCCTCCGGCAGGGTGTGAGGTGTAGGCGCCCAGGCCATCTCCTCTGGCAGCATGAGGTGTAGGCTCCCATGCCATCTCCTCTGGCAGCATGAGGTGTAGGCGCCCAGGCCATTTCTTCCAGCAGGGTGTGAGGTGTAGGCGCCCATGCCATCTCCCCTGGCAGCATGAGGTGTAGGCGTCCAGGCCTTCTCCTCCGGCAGGGTGAGGTGTAGGCGCCCAGGCCTTCTCCTCCGGCAGGGTGTGAGGTGTAGGCGCCCATGCCATCTCCTCCGGCAGGGTGTGAGGTGTAGGCGCCCATGCCATCTCCTCTGGCAGCATGAGGTGTAGGCGCCCAGGCCATCTCCTCCGGCAGGGTGTGAGGTGTAGGCGCCCATGCCATCTCCTCCGGCAGGGTGTGAAGTGTAGGCACCCATGCCATCTCCTCCGGCAGGGTGTGAGGTGTAGGCACCCATGCTATCTCCTCCAGCAGGGTGTGAGGTGTAGGCGCCCATGCCATCTCCCCTGGCAGCATGAGGTGTAGGCGTCCAGGCCTTCTCCTCCGGCAGGGTGAGGTGTAGGCGCCCAGGCCATCTCCTCCGGCAGGGTGTGAGGTGTAGGCGCCCATGCCATCTCCTCCGGCAGGGTGTGAGGTGTAGGCGCCCATGCCATCTCCTCCGGCAGGGTGAGGTGTAGGCGCCCAGGCCATCTCCTCCGGCAGGGTGTGAGGTGTAGGCGCCCATGCCATCTCCTCCGGCAGGGTGTGAGGTGTAGGCGCCCATGCCATCTCCTCTGGCAGCATGAGGTGTAGGCGCCCAGGCCATCTCCTCCGGCAGGGTGTGAGGTGTAGGCGCCCATGCCATCTCCTCCAGCAGGGTGTGAGGTGTAGGCGCCCATGCCATCTCCCCTGGCAGCATGAGGTGTAGGCGTCCAGGCCTTCTCCTCCGGCAGGGTGAGGTGTAGGCGCCCAGGCCATCTCCTCCGGCAGGGTGTGAGGTGTAGGCGCCCATACCATCTCCTCTGGCAGGGTGTGAGGTGTAGGCACCCATGCCATCTCCTCCGGCAGGGTGTGAGGTGTAGGCACGTTACAAATACACTGACTGATGCCTTTGTTACAGGTGAACATCCTGTATTGTTTATAATGAACAGGTTGGTGAAATCTGATGACTGACTTTATATATCATCTATACATTTAATTAAAAAAACATACAATAAGCATTATTAAAAAAAAAAAAACATTTTCATGGGTCCTGCATATTGGCCATTCACAGAGACATCCAGGAGTGCTGCCCCTATTGGCCATTCATAGGGACAGCCAGCTGCACTGCCCCCCTATAGACCATACACAGGGAAAAGCCAGATGCACTGCCCCCTGTAGACCATACATGGACAGCCAGCTGCATTGCCGCCTATTGTCAATTCACAGGAACAGCCATGAGCACTGCCCCCTAAAGGCCACAGGGACAGTCACCTGCATTGTCCACTATTGTTCATTCATGGGGATAGCCATCAGCACTGCCCCTTGTAGGACATACACAGGGACAACAGACAGCACTGCCCCCTATAGGCCATACAAAGGAACAAACAGCAGTGTTGCCCCCTGTAGGCCATGAAGTCACATTTCAGAAGCCAAGTGGTTATCATGTTGATCCTTCAGACACTTGGATGATCTCTTACCATATAGACGGCCATAGTCCACAACACCCACCCGTCCACACCAGTCACACAGGAATGCTCAATTCTATTGGAAGACATGCGGCCCTCTCCCAGGCCCCTCCGATCAGCACAGAAGGCATCGTCCTATACATCTCATCCTTTATACACCACACGTATTGCACATAAATATGTAAACTCGTCCAGAACACACAAACGCCAAACATTCACTTATTCAGCAACATAATAAAAAGGTAAAATAAGTCAAAGAAAAGAGGATCCCCACAAGTCCAGCTGGGGGCAATGATATCCAGTGCAAAGGCACAATGTGTAGTAGTCACTATGCAGAGAATGGCGTATCTCCTGGGGTCTCCTCACGTTACACTTTGGGGGTCCTTCCTGTGTACGGGGGTTTTGGAGCATGCCTGTAAGGGATACAACAAAAGAAAGTCACACTATGACAGTACAAGCCTTGGACAGGGGTAGATGGAGACAAGCTGTGACTAAGAGCCCTAAGAGGCTAGAAGGGGTTAACACTCGGTTTTTACTGTTGTGGAGGTGCACCACTTATAAATGGTCATTAATAAAGTGCAGTTTATTACGCATTTTGTTTACATTGAGTGCCGCTTTAGAACAGTTGTCTCAAACTGTGGCCCTCCAGATGTTGCAAAACTTCAACTCCCAGCATGCCGGAACAGCCACCGGCTGTCCAGGCATGCTGGGAGTTGAAGTTTTGCAAAAGTGAAGCCTCAATTTACCTTTTAAGAACAGTGTGGATACTCTGGAGGAGGCAGACAGGTGTTTGGCTGGGCAAAAGGGAAGCCTTGATTTACCTTTCATGATCAGTGTGGATCCTCTGGAGGAGGCAGACAGGTGTTTGGCTGTCCAGGTTTTGCAAGTTTTGCAACATCTGGAGGTCCACAGTTTTGAGACCACTGTTCTAGAACATGTAGGGTGAGGCTCACATATGCGATAACACATTCCTTCACAATGAATGAGCACCAGGCAGGAAGTCACATGGGAATATCCTCCTTCCTGTACAATAATATATAGAGAGTCTTACCGTGCCGGGGTGATAAGGTCGGGGTAGGCTGATGCACCGAGCAGGCGCTCCTGTATGGGACTTAGCGGTAAGGGCTTCTTGGGAGGAGGGGGAGGAGGTTTGGTAAAAGAAGGCACCTGCAGGAGCAGAGATGTAAAAGTATGTGACCCCCCCTCATCCTAAGTAATCACAAGGCCATGTATAAAACAATTGCTAAAAAAAAGTGTAAGTGAACGCTTTAGCGAATCACGTCCAAAGTAACTAAATAAAATACACAAACCGATGTATCGTTCAGGTCTTTTTGTGCAAACATCCACAGTGCAGGGAGAAAAAGCAAGTGAAGCCTTGAATGGAATAAGATGTAGATACCCTGCACCAAACATATTCTGTAGCTGCAGATGAGAGAGTGTGCACAGCGCCCTCTTCAGGTCAGGCCACAGCATCTCCATAGGGGTAAGGTCTTTTTCCTCCACTATTTAGATGGTTTCCATGGGACCTTTGGGTCATTGTAGCATCGCCTGATGCCGATTCAGTATGGGGGTCTTGGCCGTCCTTAAATTCTCACCAATTAACTTTTTTTTCAGGATGCCCCCTTCTAGGGAGAGCAGCCGTAGTCCTAGATTTCCTCCATTTGTAGACAAATTTGGGGGAGATTTATCAAAACTTGTGCAGAGGAAAAGTTGACCAGTTGCACATAGCAACCACCCTCAGAGACTACAAGTGATGGCCCACTAAGCCAAGCACCAGTCGTCCCCCTATAAACTTTCTTCAGCCTCGTGTCCTTATGACAAGTTATCTGGATGGGGGGAGGGGGCGCAGATCACACTGACTGGTCTCTCCGGAGATGAACAGATCTGCCAGGATTCAGGGTTTGGGCCTCATTTTGTAATGGGCAATGCCCTTGTGTCCCTCCAAACTTCACATCTCATGTCCTTTATGGAAACACTTTTTAACAATCAGCTCTTGGATATGTCGCTGAAAGAGGGAAACAATTACTTTTGCTCCCTGCGCTGTGGATGTTTACTCTATAAGAGACATGAACAGGACAGCTGTCTGTGGTAGGAGTTCATATATGCCTATAATTGTGACAGAAGAAGCAGGTGATATTTTATTAGTCATCAATGCAAGAAGCCAGGGAATTCTGAAGGGTTCACTTTCTTTTCTTGCAACTGTGTGTGCGTATACACTCGACAGAGGAACAGACATTGGGCCATACAGATATGAGGACAATACAATCAATCCTCTAAGGTTATGTTCACATGTCCGCAGCAGCAGAGTCCCGTTGAATTCAATGGGATTTTGCTGCGCTGTGCACACAGCGAACCTGTTAATTCTTTCTGTTGACACGGAATGCATGAAAGTCTATGAGAAGGCGCATTCCTGTGCGGTCCCAGCGCAATAATATGCCGGCGCTCAGATTCCGGAGGGTCCACACTGAGATTTTCTGTGCGGACATTCAGTAGTGTCAACATGGTCTCAAGGGGAATCCCAGAGGGGATTATACACTCATCAGCCATAAGTATCGATGTGACTCCTTCCCCCAGGAGACACATTTATTATCTGCTGTTAGATCAGACAGCTATCTGCGGGGCCCCATACACAGCTGTGATGTCCTGTGTGATCTGATCTGCAGGGCCCCATACACAGC
Organism: Hyla sarda; assembly: GCF_029499605.1. NCBI lineage: Eukaryota > Metazoa > Chordata > Amphibia > Anura > Hylidae > Hyla > Hyla sarda. The sequence goes on from NW_026610561.1 coordinate 664,912, forward strand.
TGTGATGTCCTGTGTGATCTGACCGGTCTGCGGGGCCCCATACACAGCTGTGATGTCTTGTGTGATGTGATCTGCGGGGCCCCATACACAGCTTTGATTTCCTGTGTGATCTGACCGGTCTGCGGGGCCCCATACACAGCTGTGATGTCTTGTGTGATCTGACCGGTCAGCGGGGCCCCATACACAGCTGTGATGTCCTGTGTGATCTGATCTGCGGGGCCCCATACACAGCTGTGATGTCCTGTGTGATCTGACCTGCGGGGCCCCATACACAGCTTTGATGTCCTGTGTGATCTGATCTGTGGGGCCCCATACACAGCTTTGATGTTCTGTGTGATCTGATCTGCGGGGCCCCATACACAGCTGTGATGTCCTGTGTGATCTGACCGGTCTGCAGGGCCCCATACACAGCTTTGATGTTCTGTGTGATCTGATCTGTGGGGCCCCATACACAGCTGTGATGTCCTGTGTGATCTGATCTGCAGGGTCCCATACACAGCTGTGATGTCCTGTGTGATCTGATCTGCAGGGCCCCATACACAGCTTTGATTTCCTGTGTGATCTGATCTGCAGGGCCCCATACACAGCTGTGATGTCCTGTGTGATCTGATCTGCGGGGCCCCATACACAGCTGTGATGTCCTGTGTGGTCTGATCTGCAGGGCCCCATACACAGCTGTGATGTCCTGTGTGATCTGACCGGTCTGCAGGGCCCCATACACAGCTGTGATGTCCTGTGTGATCTGATCTGCAGGGCCCCATACACAGCTGTGATGTCCTGTGTGGTCTGATCTGCAGGGCCCCATACACAGCTGTGATGTCCTGTGTGATCTGACCGGTCTGCAGGGCCCCATACACAGCTGTGATGTCCTGTGTGATCTGATCTGCAGGGCCCCATACACAGCTGTGATGTCCTGTGTGATCTGATCTGTGGGGCCCCATACACAGCTTTGATGTCCTGTGTGATCTGATCTGCGGGGCCCCATACACAGCTGTGATGTCCTGTGTGATCTGACCGGTCTGCAGGGCCCCATACACAGCTTTGATGTTCTGTGTGATCTGATCTGCGGGGCCCCATACACAGCTGTGATGTCCTGTGTGATCTGATCTGTGGGACCCCATACACAGCTGTGATGTCCTGTGTGATCTGATCTGCAGGGTCCCATACACAGCTGTGATGTCCTGTGTGATCTGATCTGCGGGGCCCCATACACAGCTGTGATGTCCTGTGTGATCTGATCTGCAGGGCCCCATACACAGCTTTGATTTCCTGTGTGATCTGATCTGCAGGGCCCCATACACAGCTGTGATGTCCTGTGTGATCTGATCTGCGGGGCCCCATACACAGCTGTGATGTCCTGTGTGGTCTGATCTGCAGGGCCCCATACACAGCTGTGATGTCCTGTGTGATCTGACCGGTCTGCAGGGCCCCATACACAGCTGTGATGTCCTGTGTGATCTGATCTGCAGGGCCCCATACACAGCTGTGATGTCCTGTGTGATCTGACCGGTCTGCAGGGCCCCATACACAGCTTTGATGTCCTGTGTGATCTGATCTGCAGGGCCCCATACACAGCTGTGATGTCCTGTGTGATCTTATCTGAAGGGCCCCATACACAGCTGTGATGTCCTGTGTGATCTGATCTGCAGGGCCCCATACGCAGCTGTGATGTCCTGTGTGATCTGACCGGTCTGCGGGGCCCCATACACAGCTGTGATGTCCCGTGTGATCTGATCTGCGGGGCCCCATACACAGCTGTGATGTCCCGTATGATCTGACCGCTCTGCGGGGCCCCATACACAGCTGTGATGTCCTGTGTGAGCTGATCTGCGGGGCCCCATACACAGCTGTGATGTCCCGTGTGATCTGATCTGCGGGGCCCCATACACAGCTGTGATGTCCCTTATGATCTGACCAGTCTGCAGGGCCCCATACACAGCTGTGATGTCCTGTGTGATCTGACCGCTCTGCGGGGCCCCCATACACAGCTGTGATGTCCCATATGATCTGACCGCTCTGCGGGGCCCCATACACAGCTGTGATGTCCCGTGTGATCTGATCTGCGGGGCCCCATACACAGCTGTGATGTCCCGTGTGATCTGATCTGCGGGGCCTCATACACAGCTGTGATGTACCGTGTGATCTGAATGGTTTGCGGGGCCCCATACACAGCTGTGATGTCCCATATGATCTGACCGCTCTGCGGGGCCCCATACACAGCTGTGATGTCCCGTGTGATCTGATCTGCGGGGCCTCATACACAGCTGTGATGTACCGTGTGATCTGAATGGTTTGCGGGGCCCCATACACAGCTGTGATGTCCTGTGTGATCTGACAGCTCTGCAGGGCCCCATACACAGCAGTGATGTTCTGTGTGATCTGACCGCTCTGTGGGGCTCCATACACAGCTGTGATGTCCTGTGTGATCTGATCGCTCGGCGGGGCCCCATACACAGCTGTGACGTCCTCTAGTGTCCCATACACAGGAAGAGGAGTTTTTCAGCAGCTCTTCTGTGGGATCAGAGTAGACAGCCCAGCCTCCTCCCTCACACATCAATGAGCCTTGGGCCCCCATGACCCCGTTATCCTCCTTCGAAACACCCTTGTTAGGCAATAACCCCCACCCATGCCAGGACCACCCCCTCTGGAGTCTAGACCTCACTATTCAGTAACTGTTACAGTCGCTTACATTCTAACATTCTGCCCATTTTTCCTACTTCCCAAGAACTGACCAGTCCCTTCCCTCCCCCCCCCTCCCCATGGTCACCAGATGATCCCCAATATTTATTCCACCTATCAGTGGTCGGTGTATAAAGGACACATTGGAGTGCTGACTGTTACCATTGGTTTGGGTGTCATCCTTATCTCTACAGGCCGGAACCATGGTCATCAGGACGACCCCAACACGTCAGCCATCTTCCCTTTACTTATAATCTGCTCCATTTCCTGGGTATTTTGTACCTTTGCTACATTCACCCCAGCACTTCTGCCTCCCAATAGCAGACAGTAAGAGGAGAATAGACTGAGGTCACAGAGATCCTCAATACCCACCAATCCCAGATCCCCACACCAGTACAAAGAGTCCTGCTTGTTACCTGGGCCCATCGTGGGAAGGGGTCCACAGGAAGAGGCCGTGTTGGGGCAGGTGGCCTGTCCTGAGCAGCAGCCTGGATGAAGAGAGCAGTGAGAATGACTGACAGCCATGCAGAAAGGCAATGAGGGACATAAACGCCAGGAAAGTGGATTAGCAGAGGACGCTGGTTATAAAGAGGAGCAACGTGCAGAGTATAGCATAAGTAAGGCAATAAGCACGGCAGGGGGCACCACCAACACCAGGGCACGAGCACCAATTACAACTACAGGTCACACCACTGCACAATGGTTCTTTACCTGGCTGTGCTTCTGAACCGGGTCAGGAGGGAGAGGCTTGGATGGAGGATCAGGCCGGTCAGAGCCTTCACTATCAGACTGAGCAGGAGAACGGACACATGAACAGGAGACCATGGTCATAGACAAGAGGTGGAGATGGTGTGAGGAGCAGAGGGACAGACAGGTCATTGGTTTGTAGAGAAAAATGAGACATTTATATAACAGGTTAGTGAACACGTATAGGACGCGTCAAGTACATGCATGGCAAGCAGTGCTGGTCTACCATGGGGATCAGAGGCTGTACCGAGGAACCTGGAGAGACACCTAACGTGTAACCAGAGGGGTGTGATGGGTCTTCTGTGTAGGATCGAGTCACGTCCTGCCCTCACCTGGTTACTGCTGGACATCACCTGCAGCTCCGTACTCTGTGTCCAGTGAGGCGGGGGCGGACGCTGGGGTCGAGGCTGGCTGCTGTTGTGGGTTACTCTGGAGATATAATGGCACATAGAGGTCAGGGGGTTATACAAGGTTCGCCATCTATTGTATTCCTCTATATCCATGACCTCACCTGTACTGACATTTACTGCTTTTACTGAAGACGTTGCTGAGCTTCCTCTGAAGAAATCCCCGCTTGAGGTAACAGACGAGGAGGAGAACAAGGAGGCAGATGACCAGGAGAACCAAGAACACTGTGCTGGCCACAGAGGAGCCACCTGCAGAGAAGAATTACAGATACATAACCCTATAAAAGAACACACACACACACACACACTATGAATGGAAAAACATGTCCGCTCCTCACCATGCTCCAGAGCGACCGGCCCACTGTCCAGGCTCCCACCGTCACCAGACGAGGTGCAGTAGGGAGGAGACCACCCCGGGTCACAGTGACAGTTCTCATTACTATTACACACCTGCAGAAAGGAGGGAAAGGTCAGACATGGAGGAGGAGGAGGGGGAGGGAAAGGTCAGACATGGAGGAGGAGGAGGGAAAGGTCAGACATGGAGGAGGAGGAGGGAAAGGTCAGACATGGAGGAGGAGGAGGAGGGGGGAAAGGTCAGACATGGAGGAGGGAAAGGTCAGACATGGAGGAGGAGGAGGGAAAGGTCAGACATGGAGGAGGAGGAGGAGGGGGGAAAGGTCAGACATGGAGGAGGAGGAGGAGGAGGAGGGAAAGGTCAGACATGGAGGAGGAGGAGGAGGAGGGAAAGGTCAGACATGGAGGAGGAGGAGGAGGGGGGAAAGGTCAGACATGGAGGAGGAGGAGGAGGAGGAGGGAAAGGTCAGACATGGAGGAGGAGGATGAGGAGGGAAAGGTCAGACATGGAGGAGGAGGATGAGGAGGAGGGAAAGGTCAGACGGAGGAGGGAAAGGTCAGACATGGAGGAGGAGGAGGGAAAGGTCAGACATGGAGGAGGAGGAGGAGGAGGGAAAGGTCAGACATGGAGGAGGAGGAGGAGGGAAAGGTCAGACATGGAGGAGGAGGAGGGAAAGGTCAGACATGGAGGAGGAGGGAAAGGTCAGACATGGAGGAGGAGGGAAAGGTCAGACATGGAGGAGGAGGAGGAGGAGGGAAAGGTCAGACATGGAGGAGGGAAAGGTCAGACATGGAGGAGGGGGGAAAGGTCAGACATGGAGGAGGGAAAGGTCAGACATGGAGGAGGAGGAGGAGGAGGGAAAGGTCAGACATGGAGAAGGAGGAGGAGGAGGAGGAGGAGGGAAAGGTCAGACGGAGGAGGGAAAGGTCAGACATGGAGGAGGAGGAGGAGGAGGAGGAGGGAAAGGTCAGACATGGAGGAGGAGGAGGAGGAGGAGGGAAAGGTCAGACGGAGGAGGGAAAGGTCAGACATGGAGGAGGAGGAGGGAAAGGTCAGACATGGAGGAGGAGGAGGAGGAGGGAAAGGTCAGACATGGAGGAGGAGGAGGGAAAGGTCAGACATGGAGGAGGAGGAGGAGGAGGGAAAGGTCAGACATGGAGGAGGAGGAGGGAAAGGTCAGACATGGAGGAGGAGGAGGAGGAGGGAAAGGTCAGACATGGAGGAGGAGGAGGAGGAGGGAAAGGTCAGACATGGAGGAGGAGGAGGAGGAGGGAAAGGTCAGACATGGAGGAGGAGGAGGAGGAGGGAAAGGTCAGACATGGAGGAGGAGGAGGAGGAGGGAAAGGTCAGACATGGAGGAGGAGGAGGAGGAGGAGGGAAAGGTCAGACATGGAGGAGGAGGAGGAGGAGGAGGGAAAGGTCAGACATGGAGGAGGAGGAGGAGGGAAAGGTCAGACATGGAGGAGGAGGAGGGAAAGGTCAGACATGGAGGAGGAGGAGGAGGGAAAGGTCAGACATGGAGGAGGAGGAGGAGGGAAAGGTCAGACATGGAGGAGGAGGAGGGAAAGGTCAGACATGGAGGAGGAGGGAAAGGTCAGACATGGAGGAGGGAAAGGTCAGACATGGAGGAGGAGGGAAAGGTAAGACATGGAGGAGGAGGAGGAAAAGGTCAGACATGGAGGAGTAGGAAAAGGTCAGACATGGAGGAGGAGGGAAAGGTCAGACATGGAGGAGGAGGGGGGAAAGGTCAGACATGGAGGAGGGAAAGGTCAGACATTGAGGAGGAGGAAGGGGGAAAGGTCAGACATGGAGGAGGAAGTGGCGTGGCCTGCATGGGGAGCTGAGAAGAAATGTGTCCGTCGAACTCCCGCTTACCTGTTCCAATTACCCTGAAACTATTTTATTATAAAAATACAAAACAAAAAAAACAAGTTCAGTTGACTGTAACAAAATTAACAAAACTGAACATAAAAAAAAAAAATAAAAAAATAAAAACTGTCTCAAAATAACAACTAAAACCTTCCTAACCGGCCAGCCCAGATTATGTATAAAAATAAATAAATAAATAAACCTACAGTCCAACACACACCTTATGAACATAAATAATGCTTTCCTCGCTGTGATTAAAACAAAAAATATCCCAACTAGGAAACATAAAATCACTATTTTTGTTTTTGTATATTGTAATAGTTATTTTGGGAGAAAGGCAGTCAGACCAGTTTTTAGTTATTATAGTATAGTGTTAAGAGTATTATTCACTTAGTTACGTGTGCGTGATGTTGTGATTTTCTTTGGTATTTTTAGGTTAGTGTCTGTGTGTGATTTCTGAAAATCACCCCCTTGACCCGCGGTGACACTTACTTGACGGGGGTCAGAACTCCAGAGGACCTCCGGTCACAGTGACTGTGAGGTTGACTGCCTTTCCTGGGTGTCGGTGGGGCCGGACGGCGGAGGTGCACGTGGAGGCGGAGTGAAGACTCTGCTGCTGTGAGGTGCCTTGCGGTGTCCCACACTCGCTGGAGTCCTAAGTCGATCCCTGGCTGCTGTGGCTGAGGGCCCGCCCTTATTGGCCTTCGTGGGCGGGGCTAAGGCTTTTGCTGGGTCTCCAGGGAAACTCCCACTACACCTGTGCTGCTGGGACTGCCAGGCTGCGGCGCTGAAGATCAGCCCTCTGCAGGTGAGTATAGGAGGACGGCAGCAATTTTCCTTGCATCTGGTGGAGCTGTGAGTGGGTGCTGCAGCACTGAGTGGGTTCTGGACTTTAACATTATGTGGGCGGGGCTGCTGGGAACTGCTGCCTTGTGAATACACCACCCTACACTGTCATCTATATCTACCTCTCGATACTGTAGATACCCGTTTTCATCTGGGCTTGCTGGGACTTAGAGTGGGCTAAGAATTGGCTCTGTACCAGAGGTCTCCTTTATTGAAACTCCTTTAACCCCCCCTGTGCTGGAATGTGCTGACATTGCTTTTTGCTGAGCTTGCGGGGACATGTGGTGGCTGCAGTGCTGGTGGAGCTCTGAGGCTCCCTTAGGTGACGTTTGCGCTACTATGGGCGGCCCGAGGGGCAAATCCAAACGAAACAAGTCAGGGGTTGGCGTGACTCGCTCTTCATCAGATTATGATTTCTCTTCAGATGATGGACACTTTGAGGCTAACGGATGCTCTCAGAGGGACTCTATGGCTCAGACGCCTCTTTCTACCAAAGTCGCGGCCAAAGCTGCTAAAAACGTTTTCCAGGTCTGAGAATCATTCATGCAGCACTCTGATTGGTCAGTGCATGTCCTTAGCTGACCATCCTTCTGATCCATCACCTCTTCCTTCTCCTGATTGGTTGCCGTATGATGGAGCCACCATGGACCTCCGCTTTACAGAAATATTGTCTACTATAACCTCCTGTCATACCTCCATGATCTCTAAAGTGGATGAGCTTAGACAGGAGTTTGTCATCCTGCATGACAAGACCCAAAAGTTGAGGGAACGCACAACCGAGGTGGAAAACAGAGTTTCTACTGTGGAAGACACTCCGCTCAGTCCCTCAACAAATTGCTGACCTCCAAAGGCAGTTTCGGGGCATAGTGGACAGAGCTGACGACTTTGAAAATCGCCTATGTTATCGCAATAATGTTAGGCTGATGGGCCTTCCTGAAAAGGCGGAGGGCACCGATCCTGTGGCATTCCTTATATCCTGGCTGAAGGAGATTTTGCCTGTAAATACCTTCTCTCCTTTCTTCTCGGTGGAGCAGGCACATAGGGTTCCTGCCAGACCTCCTGTTCCTGTGGGGCCCCCCAGACCATTCCTGGCGAATGTTATTCATTTCAAAGACAAACACTATCCTGCGGGCAGTGAGGATTAAAGGCGAGGTGCTCTTCGGTGATAGTCTCCTTCTACACGGACTTCTCCATGGAATTAAGAAACCAGCATACTCAAGCTCTGCGCCAAAAGGATATCTCTATGCTATGCTGTACCTGGCTCGTCTGAAGGTGGTTGGTCACACTACTAAATTCTTCACTTCACCTGCTGAAGCGATGCAGTGGGTGGAGGGGGCCCCTAGGGCTGCTAAGCCGACAGACTCATCCCCCTGCTTGACTATTTAATCCCTTCTTAGTTAGTTAGCAGTGTAGGATTGGAGTAGTAGTTGGCCGAGGTACGGAGTTCCCCCTAGGTTCTCCATGGCTAGAAGGATAACGACCTTAGTTTATTGGGTGGGCGGGAGGCGGTGATTGGTGGATTATAAGTAGCTCCTGCACCCGCCTGATATGGTTTGCTTGTTTGGGGTACAGGTCTGCACTGGTTTAGTTAGTGTTACACAGGGAATTGTTTTGGGAATGTTATTCAGTTCTGGTGGTGTGGCTTCTTTGTTGTCTGTCCTTGATGTATGGTTGTATGTGATGTCTGGGAGCTCCCCTAGTTGACTGGTTTCTGTATGGCGTGTTGGGCCCTCTTTGTGCTTCTTACAGCCTGCATAATGGGGCCCCTTAGAGTACTCAGTTGGAACGTTTGTGGCCTTAATTCCAAGGTTAAGAGAGCGCTATGCCTGGCTTTTGTTAAGAGACATTCCCTGCATTTCATGTTTGAGGTAAACTCACCTTATGGGTCAAAAGGTTTTGGCCCATAAGAGGGCATAGGTTGTGAAGGGACATCATTCTTCTTACTAGTCACTAGCTAGAGGGGTCTCAAACCTGGTGTCTAACCTCCTTGCCTCTGGTTGTCTCCCAGGTTTCCTGTGACCACTTCGGTATGTGATCTTGCATTGTCTTCCTTCTAATTCACCTTGGTCTCACTGTATGTGCCTCCTCCTTTTCATGTTGCCTTGTTGGATTTGCTTACAGATAAACTGACTTCCTTCCCTACTGACCCTGTTCTTTTTATAGGCTACTTCAATGGCTAATCCCCAGCTTGATCGCACCAGTGCTGCGGACCCTGGCTCATCTGCATTGGCTTCTTGGCATCTGGGGCTGGGCCTTACTGACCTCTGGATATGGAAGTATCTGGATGATTCCGTTTTCTCCTTTTATTCCTCAGTGCACAAGTCCTTTTCTCGTATTGATCTCGCCTTTGCTTCGGCTAACCTATTGCCAGCGGTGAGTGAAGTGTAGTAGGGGGATCTCAGATCATTCTGCTTTAATAGTTACATTAACTCTGGGTCCCCATCCCTCCTCCCACCTGTGGAGAATGCATCCTGGGTGGATTTCATGTGGAGGAAGTTTCACACATTCTGATTACTGGCCCATAATGCCTCCTATCCAGATGCTCTGATCCAGTGGGATGCTTACAAAGCAACTGTTCAGGAAGCATTTATGGTGGGGGTAGTGGGTAGGAGGGAAGAATTGGGTGCCCGGGAATGGGCGCTAGAAATAGAGATAGGACTCCTGGAGGCAGCGGCGGTTAGGGATCCTACTCCGGAGGCAGAGAGAGCATGGGCTAAGGCACAGAGGTCTCTTGATTATACAGAAGGATCCGGTACATTTGAAAATGGTGGCAAGGGAAGCGGCCATATTTGAATTTGGGGACAAGAACTGTAAACTATTGGTTTACTTGCCTAGAGAAAGTTGTCCTGTAGCTTCCATACCCTATATACGTACTATGATGGGACCCTTAGCTCTGACTCAATGATTATTAATGGGATATTCCACTCCTTTTACAGTTCCCTATACTCCTCCTCCTCCTCTGGGGTGGCCCCTGAGACTATACTGTCCTTTCCGAGGAAACTCCCCCTTACCCCATTGAGGTGTCAAGAGTTATAAAACATTTGCCCTCTGGGAAGACTCAGGGTTTGGATGGTTTGGTTGGGGACTGGTACAGGGTGAATGAGGAGAAATTGATTCCTATCCTGCTTAACCTGTATACAACAGCCTTGGAGTCTGGGGCTTTGCCTGACTCTATGAGAGAGGCCCTTATTGTAGAACTTCCCAAGCCTGGAAGGGATCCAACTTTTCCGGACTCTTATCGTCCCATTTCCCTTCTTAATGTTGATATAAAAATTTTGGCAACAGGTACTGGCAAACAGGCTTAAGGGGGTCATTTATTCAGTGGTTCACACTGATCAGACTGAGTTTATGCCAGAGAGGGCTACTGATATCAATGTCAAGAGGCTCCATCTTAACATTTTCGCAGCGCAGGAGGAACGCTTCCCCTAGTTATGTAGTTAGCCTTGATGTCTCTAAGGCCTTTGATTCGGTTGAATGGCACTATATTTGGTGCCTGATGAGTGTCCTCCGCTTTGGATATGTGTTTAGGGCGTGTTTCCATTTGCTTTATGATGTGCCTAGGGCCCTTCCCCCTGGGCAGGGGCACCCGGCAAGGGTACCCTTTATCTCCCTTTCTGTTTGCATTGGCTGTGGTACCTTTGGCGGTGGCTGTTCGTGCCTCTCATTATATTAAGGGAATCCCTAGAGGGTCCATGACTGAAAAGATATCCCTGTATGTCAATGACACCTTGGTTTAGTTAGGTGATGTGGAGGGCTCCTTAGGTGCTCTGTTTGGTCTTTTGGATAGGTTTGGGGAGGTCTCGGGTCTGAGAGTGAATTGGGCCAAATCATCTATTATGTCCTTATTCCAGGGCGGGGGGGGGGGGGGGGATTTTAACCTTCTACATTGCCTAATGGTTTGCAGGCAGTCTCCTGCTCCATGTATTTGGGAGTGGAGGTGTCTCCTAGTAATTCTGAGTTTATGGCCCTTAATTTAGACCCTCTTTTAGGTAATCTGCCTTACAAGTATGGGATTCCTTACCCTTATCCCTAGCAGGTAGGGTTAATATTTTCAAAATGATCTTCCTCACAAAATTCCTATACCTCTTTCATTTGTCACCTACTATCCCTCCTAGGGAGTTTTTTGTCAAACTTAACAGGGCTCTGAGATCCTTCTATTGGCAGAATAAGCCTCAGAGATTAGGGCAAGCAATGCTCCAGGCGCCAAAGCAGGGGGGGGGGAACGACTTGCTGCTCCCAATATGCATAACTATTTTCTAGCTTCACAGCTGGTGTATGCAGCCTGGTGGATTGACCTGGACCTCTCTAATGCCTTTACAGCTTTGGCGGGGGCTCTCATGGGTTCCTATGAGATACTGACTAATACATTGTAAGGTATGCTCCCTCTACATCCTTGGTGGCTGCGGTCTGGTCGGTGATTTCTGGGCGCTTCCCTCAGCCGGTGGTATCTTCTAGAGCAGTGTTTCCCAACCCAGTCCTCAAGGCACACCAACAGTCCAGGATTTTAATTTTTCCCTGTTCTATTCCAATGGAGTAACTGAAAAAAAACGGAATGTTGGTGTGCCTTGAGGACTGGGTTGGGAAACACTGTTCTAGAGCACCCCTGTGGGATAATCCTCATTTAGAAAACCTGCGGGAGCTGGAGGTGGACAGAGTTTGGAGCTCCCAGAAATTAAATTTGACATGCATTTATTTGGAGATAACTGTGTCTTGCCTTCATTTGCTGAATTAAGGGACTGTTTTCATGTCCCTCGGGATGCCCACTTCAGGTATCTTCAGTTGCAACATGCGGTTTCCGCACAGTTTGGTTCACTGGAAGTTACCCCTGTGTTTAATTAATCAGAATTGCTCCTGGGAACCATTGACCTGGCCAAGCCCCTCACTCAGGAGTTATGCTTTATTGCATTCAGTGGGTCCAGACCCATTTGCTCTTGCACAGCTGAAGTGGGTTGAGGATGTTCCAAGTCTTTCTGTAGAAATGTGGCAGGAAGTGGTTAAGACTTATTATCCTACGGTGCTTAGTGCCCGAGATATGCTCATTCAATCCAGGTTTGTTCTCCGTTTGTATTATACACCCGTTAGACTACATCACATGGGGGTCTCGAAGTCTGATATTTGTTTCAGGTGTGGGAGTGAAAGAGATACTTTTTTTGCATGCGGTGTGGACTTGTTCCTGTGTTGTGCCCTTTTGGAGAGAGGTGATGCAATTCCTGTCAGACCATCTGGAATTCCCCTTTGTTCGGACGCCGGAAGTCTATTTGTTGGGAATCATTAATGGTTGGTAATGGGCTCTTATAGACGCCTATTGATCTGTTTTCTCCTGTTTTGTGCACGCAAAGTCATAGTGATGGCCTGGAAGGATGTGTCCCGGTGGATAGCCTTAGTGAATAAATATGTTCCTCTCTACCATACCTTGTACGTGAGTCGGAAATCTCCCAAAAAATTTGACAAAGTTTGATTGCTGTGGATGTTGCTGGATGCCTTTACGAATCCTACAGTTCGTGGGTCCTACCAGTCTTAGGGTGGTTACGTGGATAAATGGTGAGCTCCCAGGACGTGTTCTGGTGTGGGTGTGTGTGTGTGTGTGTGTGTGTGTGTGAGAATGGTTGTGTCTGTGGTATGGTGTCACAGTGATTGTGTTCTCTGTGGGAATACTCTTCATCCTCCTACTATAGTGGTTTTATGATTTATAGAACACGGTCTGATCCTATTGATTTTTATATGCCTTGTCTTATGGACCGAATGTCAATTGGTACAGGTGGGGAGGGTCCTCTTGGGGCTGTATATTTATATGTTGTTCATTTAATTGAAAAAAAAAAAAAACATGGAGAAAGGAAAGGGCAGACATGGAGGAAGAAGAGAGGAGGAGGAGTGAAAGGTCAGACATGGAGGAAGAAGAGAGGAGGAGGAGGAGGAGTGAAAGGTCAGACATGGAGGAAGAAGAGAGGAGGAGTGAAAGGTCAGACATGGAGGAAGAAGAGAGGAGGAGGAGGAGTGAAAGGTCAGACATGGAGGAAGAAGAGGGGAGGAGTGAAAGGTCAGACATGGAGGAAGAAGAGGAGGAGGAGTGAAAGGTCAGACATGGAGGAAAAAGAGGAGGAGGAGTGAAAGGTCAGACATGGAGGAAGAAGAGGAGGAGGAGTGAGAGGTCAGACATGGAGGAGGAGGAGAAGGGAAAGGTGAGACATGGTGGAGTAGTAGGAGAAGGTAAAGGTCAGACATGGAGGAGAAGGAGGGGGAGGGAAAGGTCAGACATGGAGGAGGGAAAGGTGAGACATGGTGGAGGAGTAGAAGGGAAAAGTTAGACATGGAGGAGACCATGAATAACAAGAGGGAGCTCTCACCCCGTGTCCCCCACATCGGCTCCTGCACATCTTTAGCTCTCCCACATCTCGACACTGCTGATTGACACAAACCTAGATCCAGAGGAAAGGGAGGTCAAAGATACAGGGAAGGCAGCAGATAGTTGGGTAATGGAAGACATAGTGCAAGGCTACACAAGGTCTGGTAGGAGATGATGATCCAGAGCCTCTGCTGCACCTCATCACTTCTTACCTCACTTGTACCTACCTTTCCTGGCCCACAGACCGTTCCAGTCTTTACCAGAACAGAGTCCCAAACATCATCTCCCAGATTGAAGTAAGTGCCCCGACACAAGATTTCCGTTCTGTTCACAGTGACTGGGATGGAAATAATTTCTGCACTGGTGCCCAACAGGGGGCGATCTCTACCACCCAAACACTGAATGCTTCCACAGAGGATATCCCTGCAAGAGACAGCAAGTAGGAGGTGAGGCTGAACAATAATAGGGGGAGAAGGTAGGTAACCCAGTAAACACACATAATACAGGCATACCTCGGGGTGCAGGGGAGGTAAGAGCCATTGCTGATCCGTCCACAGTTTCCATATTTATCTCCTCTTGTGTTCACTTTGGCAAAGCAGGAATCAGGAGCAGTTAAAGAACCTGCAGAGATGTGAGGCTCAGAAGTGGGAGGAGGACACCTTTCCCACCCCTGTAAGGTCATAGTGCTCCTTATGTGACACTCTCTGCCCCCAGAGACCTCCCCTTACTAGTTCATGTACAACCCCCCCCCCCCCCGACCCCAGCTTACCTGGACCCCAAAGACGTTGGCACTGTGTCTGCAGCGTTCTGCATTCTCCCTGGTAGCAGTGCGCTCGACCTTTTGCACAGGGCTCCCCATTCTGGAAGTAGACATTGGCCGGGCAGTGAGGAGACACTCCATTGCAGTATTCTGGAAGATCACACTCCCCAAACGCCTGCCGGCATAATGTTCCAGAGGGTCTTATCTGTGGAGAACAGTCAGTCCTTCACCAGGGCCGGGCAATGACCACAGAACACAGGTGTACAACTTACCTTACAGCGCTCACAGCATGAGCCATCAGAGGCGCACTCTGCCCCCGGCATCAACTTGCAGCTGCTGGCATTACAGCAAGGATCCATACAGTCCTGTGGGCAAAGGGGATGCCCCCAATAACATTAGATATGGATGGAGGAGGGGGCACCAGAACTCACAGCCTACAAGGATCCGGGCACTTCTGAGGGCCAAAGAAGTCCCTAATAATGAGATATGGATGGAGGAGGGGACAATGGCTGATCAGGATTGGAACCGGGACTTACATGGTCTACATCAGTATCTATGGGGTTTATTGTATAACACTCAGCACAGATGACAGGTCAGAGATAGACAATTACACCAATGTTGGTTTATGCAGCTACTGAAATGCTGCTCTGCTGCCTAGTGTTTAACTGGCACAGGTTAAATGGGCACTGGCATTAAAAAAAATGTGTTTTTATGTTGCAGAGACCGATCAGGAGAACAAGTTGGGAGAAGTGCATGCTTAGTGTCTGTGACTCTCCATGTCAGCTCCGTGTCACGTGACCTGGACAGATTCACACTGCAAGTCTTTGGGGCCTCACAGACAGAGCGGACAACACCACTAACCCTCCTCACACGGCTCATTCTCATCATTGATCGGTGTCTGAACACTCGGACCCCAATCCGATAAACACTTTATGTCCCTAGGACACATCAAAGGCTTTTTTTCTTTCTTTCTGTGGACGGTACGCTTTATATCCACTCACTTTATGACTGACTGCAGTCCACCAAATATAAGATTCCAGGGTCCTCTGTACACTACTGATCCTTAATGTCTAGGATGAGAAGGATGCCTTTCTATGGGTCATGTCTGGTACTGCAGCTCAGCTCTATAGAAGTGAATGGCACTGAGCTGCAATATCGCACACAACCTGTGGATAAGGGTAGCACTGTCGGATAAAAGCAACTATATTTTCTAATGGTAAACACAACAGCGCAGACAATAACCACCACTATGTGTTACTGGGCTGACCATTCCCTCTCCCTCATTCATGACATCACTACCTCCTTTGTGACATCACTCCCTCACCTGCAGCAGGCCGCAGTCGCACTCTTCTCCATCCTCCACCAGCAAGTTTCCACACACAGGCTGACCATACACACTGCTCGGACTGGGCACATTGAACAGGCACATCCCTCCACCTTGGTGCAGACTGGTCATCAGATCTTTCACACTGCAGTTACTGAACTCCAAGCCTGGCATAAACCTGCCAAAGATCAGACATATGAGCTCAGCACATCAGCAGGGGGCGACCCATACTGTAAGAAATAAGCAGGGCAGGGACGGGCGCACGTCCATCCTGATCTCTCACCCGGTGGACTGTGTCATTATCCACTGCTTTCCCATCCGTGGCTGTCCGCACGTCCCGTCTACAGTGTCATGATTCAAGCCCAGATTGTGCCCCAGCTCATGCGCCATGGTGGATGCCACAACTATAATGCTCTGCGAGTGATCCTAATGGGGAAAACAACGTGACCACTGAGCACAGGGACTCCCAGATGGATCCCCCCCATGGCAGATCACCACTCACCATGGTCACCCCTCCAGACTCCGGTGTGCAGATTGAGTTCATTGTGGCCATGCCAACAGAGGAGCCCTTAAATGTCACCCCCCTGCAGAGAGACACAGAAGGGTTAATAAGAGGGTGACACACAAAAGGGACAGACGCAATGGGAGACACTGACGTTAGGAGATGGGCGTTGTCGTGATGAGTCCGTCGTATCAGATCCTTCACCCTCCAGGACAGGAATCTGTTCAATGTCTCCGCTGGATCCGTACTGACGGAGATCATGTCCTTCTGGCTCCACACTTCCACCATGACCAGCACCACCCTAACATTCAGCATCCGGTAAAACTGGGAAAGAACATGACGCATGTCACAGGAGCTGGTGAGGGTGACACACGTTTAATCATTTATAGAGATACTCACTGCGTCCATCTTGTTGGCGATCTCCAGCATCCGCACATGGAGTCTCTGCAGGTCCTGGTTATACTTCCTGAACTAAAAGACGAAGCACGAGACCTTCAGTATAGGCTGTAGGAGAACAGTCACTAGGATACATGACCGTGCACACTTACCTCGCTGTTATCTGCCACCATCACCAGCTCCACATACTTCACCTCACTCTCCACCTACAGAAACCAGACACACGTGACTCCAGCACCTGCACAGTGTGCTCTACCTGCTGTAGATCAGTTCTCTGCTCACCCAATGAGAAGTGTCCGTCTGTGATGGAAGTGGCCTCTCCTCTGTCAGGCTGAGCAGCGTCCTCCCCACCCATTCAGTCACAGACAGATCCTCAGCCGCTGTCTCACACGTCGTGTTCCGATTCGTCTCTATCGGGTGCACTATGTGCTTGGAGATGGGGTCCTCTGGAATTGGCTCAATGCTGAACCTCTGCTCTGGCCCCAAAATGATTGTCCCCCTGGAGAGAGAGAGAGGGATGATACTGTCGATGTACATACATCTCCACATTACTGAGCTATGATACAGGGCAGTGTTTCCCAACCAGGGTGCTTCCAGCTGTAGCCGTTGGCTGGCATGCTGGGAGTTGTAGTTGTTACAGCTGAAGGCACCTTAGTTGGGAAACATTTATCTAGGGCAGGGGTCTCAAACTGGTGGGCCTCCAGATGTTGCAAAACCAACTCCCATCATTCCCGACAGGGCATGTCCAGGCACGCTGGGAGTTTAAGTTTTGCAACATCTGGTGGGCCAGCAGTTTGAGACCCCTGATTTAGGGGGATGCATTGCTGCTAAACATTGGGGGGGGGGGGGGGGGGTGATGTAATGATGTTGGGCCCGAGTGCACACACTTGTATATCAAGGTGAAAAGAAACGTCTTCTTAACACCCATATACTCACCCCCCCCCCCCCCCCCCCCCATACATACCTGAGACCAGAGCACAGGCTGAGGCTGCTCCAGGGGCCACCAACTCCCTCCAGCCTCCCATGATAGAAACAGTTTATCTGAAGAAACAAGATAAATCAGTGTGAACAGTGCCTCAGATATAACCCTAAACTCTCCACTCCAACACCGCACCAAAGACGAAGGATCTGAATATAATCAAATCACTTGTGGATTCCTTTGGTCTTGAAAAAGTCCAAAGTGAGAAGTGCAATAGTTAAAGGAGACCTCAGAGTGTCAGCCCAGACTTCTCCAGGGGAATCAAGAGTCTGGGAGTCAAGAATGAATAATGGAGTAATCAAAGACTTTCTAAACAACTACTAACCAATCACAGCTCAGCTTTCATATCTTAGAGCAGCCTTCATATCTTAGCGCATATCTACAGTTATTGTATCATAGTCTGTGTAATCTGAGGCCACTGTACAGGATTTACTCTCCCTGTGTAAACAGAAGAAATGGCCTCAGACTTGTTTCCTCCTGAGAGATTAGGAGTCACTATCCCTACACATTATGGGGGGGGGAGGACTAAAAGGGCTCTCCCAGCTGTAACAGTCTCTGCTTTAACAACATGGTGGACTTTGCGATTATTGACCTCTTGTACTAGGAGGCTCCTACCAGAGCTGTTGGGCAGATAGAGGTGCAATAAAGGGTTAAATAACGCCCCCAACGCACAGACCGTCTTCATTTGCATAACGTCATTTATCAGTTTATCAATGGGTTCAGTTTAGATGAAATGGCGAAATAGGGGGCATGGGTAAGAGGTGAGGTGGATGTGGAGGAGAACACCTTCCCCTCTGTATGAGGCACTTTATGTGTATGACCCAAGGGCGGACACCGCCTGCACCAATCAGGATTCCCCTTACCAGCTCCGGCCGCCTGTCTCTTACTCCAGTCCCATCAGGAAGGTAATAGGTTATTGTGTGAAAGTCTGGCAGCAAAAGTCTGAAAGAGGAAGACAGGAAGGAAGGGGGTTAAAACTTTCTATTGGGGACCTATTGGGGGGGGACTATGCTTTCAACCACTGATTTAATATGAAATTATTTTGACTGGCGAACAGAAACGAGGATTCACCAATCAAAACCACCGCTCAGTGTGAACCCAGCCGAACAAGAATCCACATGTAGCAGAGCTGAATAGAGAGAGGTGGTGCTAAAGAACCGCCCCATCTAACAGATTTGGGGGGGGGGGGGAAGAAGCAGGAGATTACACTTGTTACAAATATTTGTACAAAAGGTCCCCTTTTCATTTCCACACCCGCTAAGTTATTGAAGATGCGCAAAAGAACTTCAATCTCACACCAACCCAGACCACACTTTAAAATTCCTTAGATGGAAGCTATTTATGACGATCATGTGCTTTTTTTGATAAATTAGGCGCAATTACACACGATGTACACACAGGTAGCTGGCAGGAGAAATAACTTGATTTCTATTTGTACAATGATAAACTCCTCACTATTTTTAGGATCTCCGCTTGCTGTCAGTGATGGGGAACATTTGGCGTTTTAGTTCATAAGACTAAAAAAGCTGCTACTTCTCTTAATTACAATTGTAACCAGAGAGGACCCAGAGTGATACATTGTAACAAACTACATACTGGAAATTAGCTCTGGATGTCAAGAATTAAAGGGGTACTCCGGTGCTTAGACATCTTATCCCCCAGGCTTGCATTGAGGGGCGGAGCGTGACTTCACATGGGGGCGGAGGCGTGATGTCACGCGCAGCCGGTAATCAGACCCGGAGCGAACACTCTCTGGGGACTGATTACAAACGGGGTGCCGTGTGCAAGATCCCGGGGGTCCCCACCGGCAGGACTCCCGCGATCAGGCATCTTATCCCCTCTCCTTTGGATAGGGGATAAGATGTCTAAGCACCGGAGTACTCCTTTAATGTTTCCATTGACTGACAGGAGGACCTGTTAGTAGAACCTGAAATAGAGAGGACTCGTGGCGGGCCCCCTCATCATCTAGCCAGCTCGTGGCGGGCCCCCTCATCATCTAGCCAGCTCGTGGCGGGCCCCCTCATCTAGCCAGCTCGTGGCAGGCCCCCTCATCTAGCCAGCTTGTGGCGGAACCCCTGATCATCTAGCCAGCTCGTGGCGCACCCCCTCATCTAGCTGGCTGGTAGCCGACCCCCTCATCATCTAGAAGGCTTGAGGCAGACCCCTTGATTATCTAGTCTACTTGTGGTTGACCTCCTCATCCAACCGGATTGTAGCCAACCCCTGATTGTCTCCGCACACGCTTATCCTTACTACTCAGGAAGTTTTATTGTATTACTTTAGGGAGGGCCGGACGGTGACAGATGACAGGGGGCGCCGCAGCGTGCACTGACCAGGTGATGCCACTATCCTGCTTCCATCTACATTCCTTCTCAGCTTCCTATGAGCAGGGTCTTCTGTGGTCTAAGCAAATCTACTTCCCAGTGAATTTCCCTGAGCCCTCACTCCCTGACAACCTTCCTAACCTGACCCCTCCTCACCATATCTCCTCAAAGGGAGAGAGGAAACGCTAAGAACTTTCCGGACACATTGTAAATAAAACACTTTTAAACTTACACCCCTCATTGTGTCCGGAAACCTCCCATCCTGTGCTGCCAAGCCCAGCACCTCTTGGATCAATCTTACAACTCCCACAGCAGACAGTGGCATGTAGCCCACTAAATGCCCAGACACTGGCCTCCTGTATAATGTTCTCCAGTATATACACACTTACTGGGTCCTCCTGTATAATGTTCTCCAGTATATACACACTTACTGGGTCCTCCTGTATAATGTTCTCCAGTATATACACACTTACTGGGTCCTCCTGTATAATGTTCTCCAGTATATATATACACTTACTGGGTCCTCCTGTATAATGTTCTCCAGTATATATACACACTTACTGGGTCCTCCTGTATAATGTTCTCCAGTATATATATACACTTACTGGGTCCTCCTGTATAATGTTCTCCAGTATATATACACACTTACTGGGTCCTCCTGTATAATGTTCTCCAGTATATATATACACTTACTGGGTCCTCCTGTATAATGTTCTCCAGTATATATACACACTTACTGGGTCCTCCTGTATAATGTTCTCCAGTATATATACACACTTACTGGGTCCTCCTGTATAATGTTCTCCAGTATATACACACTTACTGGGTCCTCCTGTGTAATGTTCTCCAGTATATACACACTTACTGGGTCCTCCTGTATAATGTTCTCCAGTATATATACACACTTACTGGGTCCTCCTGTGTAATGTTCTCCAGTATATACACACTTACTGGGTCCTCCTGTGTAATGTTCTCCAGTATATACACACTTACTGGGTCCTCCTGTGTAATGTTCTCCAGTATATATACACACTTACTGTGTCCTCCTGTATAATGTTCTCCAGTATATACACACTTACTGGGTCCTCCTGTGTAATGTTCTCCAGTATATATACACACTTACTGTGTCCTCCTGTATAATGTTCTCCAGTATATACACACTTACTGTGTCCTCCTGTATAATGTTCTCCAGTATATACACACTTACTGGGTCCTCCTGTGTAATGTTCTCCAGTATATACACACTTACTGGGTCCTCCTGTGTAATGTTCTCCAGTATATATACACACTTACTGGGTCCTCCTGTGTAATGTTCTCCAGTATATATACACACTTACTGGGTCCTCCTGTATAAACACTTATTGGGTCCTCTCCTATAATGGTCACCCAGCGTCCGATATCTGAACACTTACTGGCTCCTCCCGTAAAACATTCCCCCTTCTTCCAGTATATGAACACTTACTGTGTCCTCCCTTATAACGTCCCCCCTCCTGCTGTCTCACTTAGCAGATCTCGTATAATGTTCCCCCTCCTCTGGTATCTGAACACTTACTGGGTCCTCCCATATAATGTCCCCCCTCCTCTGGTGTCTGAACACTTACTGGGTCCTCTTGTATAACATCCCCTAAATACTTACTGGTTATGATGAAGCTGTAGGGTGACAGCAGCTCCATCTATCTCCATCCTTAGCTGTAAGCGGTCAGGAAGAGCCTAAAAGGAGAAGAGAAGAAATCACGTGCAGGGAGCTGAGAGTCGGAAACCAAGAATAGACTGTGGGAACAACCACAGCACATCTACGTATAATACTGGGCGTCATATACTAAAACATTGGATGAAGGGTCCCATCACACTGTAGACCCCCATGAATGAGACATGGTAATACGTGGCACATGAAGAATCAGATCCCTGCTATAGTAAGTCTGTAGATCCAAAGCGTGTAGACTCAATGGACTTCATGCATTGTCCACACAGATGGGAGACAGGTGACAGAGGAGTCCAGCACTGCCACCAGCTCCAAGCCAGTGAAGGTGATGCTCCAATAAATCTATCTGGAGAAGACAACGTAAATGAACAGCGATCCTCATCTATTAGGCTCTATGTGCACCAGACATAATATGCAACCTAAAGTAGACCAGATCCCAGCATGGTAATGGACACCAGCAGAAGAACAAGCCCCAGAGGATTTCATGGTGACCAACATGTAGCCAGACAAATCTGATGCTAGGGGCCTCCAGATGTTGCAAAACTACGCCAAAGACTGCCCAGGCATGCTGGGAGTTGTGGTGTCGCAACAGCTGGAGGCACACTAATTGGCAAACACTTAGATTGTGGTTTTGTGAGGATCCTGCTTCACTTTGGTTAGACTTTCCTCATCCCAATAAACATCCACCATGTTTATGGTCAGAATCATACCCAAGACAAAACTTTATCAAAAAGTATAAAGATTTATAGGACTACACAACTTCTGCATCCGATGAGGAAAGATTTGACTCACTTGTTAAGAGAAAGGACTCTTAAAGAGAAAGCTCTACCAATAATGGAGGCCCTCAGTGGGGCGGTATGGTGACATATAGAGGTGTATGGTGTGATTTGGAGAGGACACATTGTGGTGTGAACGGGACATCTCACAGGCAGACTATGCCTCATCCAGGTCATCTCTCCTGTATCCGTGGACACCAGACACGTAAAAACTCATTCTAGATACACATTCAGCATCTGGAGTGCACATTAAGGATTAGGAAGTGAGAGGTGGGTGTACCCGCGCCCCCACCCCCCTTCTTCTATCATCATTGTTCCAGGGTTCAGGAGGAAGGAACCCCTCCCTGTGAAGTCAGGGCGATGCTGACATGTCTCTAAAGCCATGTTCACGAGGAGAGGAAGTGTCTCATTCCTCCCAGAGCAATACACCAAGAATGCCAGGCAGGCGGAAGAATGGACCCAGAGGTGATGTAATGACCGGGCCAACGGTGAGGAGTCACTGCGCAGATCTCCATCATGGCACTTGTCCAGGCCCAGCTGTAGGGCAATGACCCCGACCCCTCTGAGAAGGGAGCTGCACATCAAGTATGGTCCTGGGAGAAAACTCCTGGAGAAGATTCTCACTAATGACAAGTATCCAGCCATTGTGCAAATTGTGACAATCACCAACACGGCAGCCAACAGTGCCAGTCACACCGGAGGCCTCACAAACACTACAGTCCATGGTGACAATCACAGGAGGCCCCACAAACACTACAGCCCATGGTGACAATCACAGGAGGCCACAAACACACTACAGTCTATGGTGACAATCACAGGAGGCCTCACAAACACTACAGCCCATGGTGACAATCACAGGAGGCCCCACAAACACTACAGCCCATGGTGACAATCACAGGAGGCCCCACAAACACTACAGCCCATGGTGACAATCACAGGAGGCCTCACAAACACTACAGTCCATGGTGACAATCACAGGAGGCCCCACAAACACTACAGCCCATGGTGACAATCACAGGAGGCCACAAACACACTACAGTCTATGGTGACAATCACAGGAGGCCCCACAAACACTACAACCCATGGTGACAATCACAGGAGGCATCACAAACACTACAACCCATGGTGACAATCACAGGAGGCCACAAACACTACAGTCCATGGTGACAATCACAGGAGGCATCACAAACACTACAACCCATGGTGACAATCACAGGAGGCCACAAACACTACAGTCCATGGTGACAATCACAGGAGGCCCCACCAACACTACAACCCATGGTGACAATCACAGGAGGCCCCACCAACACTACAGCCAATGGTGACAATCACAGGAGGCCCCACCAACACTACAGCCAATGGTGACAATCACAGGAGGCCTCACAAACCCTACAGTCCATGGTGACAATCACAGGTGGCCTCACCAACACTACAGTCCATGGTGACAATCACAGGAGGCATCACAAACACTACAACCCATGGTGACAATCACAGGTGGCCCCACAAACACTACAGTCCATGGTGACAATCACAGGAGGCCACAAACACACTACAGTCCATGGTGACAATCACAGGTGGCCTCACCAACACTACAGCCCATGGTGACAATCACAGGAGGCCCCACCAACACTACAGCCAATGGTGACAATCACAGGAGGCCTCACAAACCCTACAGTCCATGGTGACAATCACAGGTGGCCTCACCAACACTACAGTCCATGGTGACAATCACAGGAGGCATCACAAACACTACAACCCATGGTGACAATCACAGGTGGCCCCACAAACACTACAGTCCATGGTGACAATCACAGGAGGCCACAAACACTACAGCCCATGGTGACAATCACAGGAGGCCACAAACACTACAGTCCATGGTGACAATCACAGGAGGCCCCACAAACACTACAGCCCATGGTGACAATCACAGGAGGCCACAAACACACTACAGTCTATGGTGACAATCACAGGAGGCCTCACAAACACTACAGTCCATGGTGACAATCACAGGAGGCCACAAACACTACAGTCCATGGTGACAATCACAGGAGGCATCACCAACACTACAACCCATGGTGACAATCACAGGTGGCCTCACCAACACTACAGTCCATGGTGACAATCACAGGAGGCCTCACAAACACTACAGTCTATGGTGACAATCACAGGAGGCCACAAACACTACAGTCCATGGTGACAATCACAGGAGGCATCACCAACACTACAACCCATGGTGACAATCACAGGTGGCCTCACCAACACTACAGTCCATGGTGACAATCACAGGAGGCCTCACAAACACTACAGTCTATGGTGACAATCACAGGAGGCCACAAACACTACAGTCCATGGTGACAATCACAGGAGGCCCCACCAACACTACAACCCATGGTGACAATCACAGGAGGCCCCACCAACACTACAGCCAATGGTGACAATCACAGGAGGCCTCACAAACCCTACAGTCAATGGTGACAATCACAGGTGGCCTCACCAACACTACAGCCCATGGTGACAATCACAGGAGGCCCCACCAACACTACAGCCAATGGTGACAATCACAGGAGGCCTCACAAACACTACAGCCCATGGTGACAATCACAGGAGGCCCCACAAACACTACAGCCCATGGTGACAATCACAGGAGGCATCACAAACACTACAACCCATGGTGACAATCACAGGAGGCCTCACAAACACTACAACCCATGGTGACAATCACAGGAGGCCCCACCAACACTACAGTCCATGGTGACAATCACAGGAGGCCCCACCAACACTACAGCCCATGGTGACAATCACGGGAGGCCCCACCAACACTACAGCCCATGGTGACAATCACAGGAGGCATCACCAACACTACAGTCCATGGTGACAATCACAGGAGGCATCACCAACACTACAGTCCATGGTGACAATCACAGGAGGCCCCACAAACACTACAGCCCATGGTGACAATCACAGGAGGCCCCACCTCCCAGCTCATTAACACACTGCATTCCATGTATGAACCAGGAGGCTTAGGATGAACATGGGTACTGCAGAGCATTGTGTAACAAAATACAACAGAACCTGTGCTCATGACTGGTTAGGACTCTGTTCACATTTGGCTGCATGCTGTACTATTCCTCCCATCAAATGTGAATAAGTGTTCAATGGACCCATAGATGCGAGTGTGAACAAAGTGTAAGCTGGTCGTGCACCATACATAACGGTTTTATTCTCATTCGACTGTCAGCTTCTCCTCTACATAAATCCATACTTTGCGACATCGGTCACTAGGGCAGTTATGGGGTTAGCTTTTTTTGGTCTGTGAATGGACACGTTAACACCACCGCTAAAATGGTGGCAGAGGATAAGCAGCATGTTGGGAGGGATAGAAATCACAGGTCCAGACTGTCACCTATGATAGATGTGGGGTGCACATGGACATCTACGGCAGAGTAAATACTGTCACTGATGGCTGAGCAGGCGGTATAACCACTGGAGGGTCTTGGTGTGATGTTACAAGCATGCACTGCTCTCATACTGCACATTTATACAGGGAGTGACCCACCTGAAGAGCCTCATCCAGGGTCAGCGGGCGCCCATCACTGCTCAGCTCTGGAGACACCTCCCAGGAGGAGGCCTGCTGAGACACCGGGGGATCCCCATCTAGAACACAGGAGATAAGGATTATAAAAAGGTGATCGATACAGAGGACAGCCATGAAGATCACATGATAACACAGAGTGCCCCCCACACACACTTTATATGTCACTCACACAGCGGCTGGGGAGACCCCCCCACTCCTAGCATCCTTGGATACCTGACAAGAATGTTGGACTTCTGGCCAATTCTGTACAACTTCCTGGCGTCCGCCCCACTTTGGTGCAGAATGGGTTACATTATAGGGAGGGGCGAATTGTGTCTAACATCATTCACATCTGGAGGAGCTGACGGGGCAGTGGGCCAAACCAGGACAAGAGTCCCACCCAACAGACATCACACGTGCCCCAACCATGTGGAGCGCTCCGCAGTCAGGACCAGAGGCTGGTTGGTGCTGAGCATTATAGGAGCCCTCAGAAATAAAACAGTGCCCCCTCCCCTGCCCCATCCCAGTCAGTAAGGCCTCCTACAGGAACAAAACCAAATCATATGCAATAACCAGAAAGAATTCACAAATGTCACTAGTACACGTGAGAAAACAAGTCCTCGCCTGAGGCCTGATCACTAGGAGTAAAAAGATGTGTTCAGTTCACACTAGTGTAATAATGGAGCATTTCACACCAGTAATAAAGACACAAGTCCCGGGACCATCGTAAGCCTGAGGACCAGAAATCACAACATGTCCGTATTACACTAGTGAGAGGGCTAATCATCACAATTATACACAGTTACAACTATCACCAACAGTACACAAATATGACATGTAACCCTACGCACCATCACCTCACACACACAGTCCAGGTCTCCTCACCATCACCACACACACACAGTCCAGGTCTCCTCACCATCACCTCACACACACACAGTCCAGGTCTCCTCACCACCATCACCTCACACACACACACACACACACACACACACACACACACACACACACCCAGTCCAGGTCTCCTCACCATCACCACACACACACACACAGTCCAGGTCTCCTCACCATCACCACACACACACACACACACACACACACACACACACACAGTCCAGGTCTCCTCACCATCACCACACACACACACACACACACACAGTCCAGGTCTCCTCACCACCATCACCTCACACACACAGTCCAGGTCTCCTCACCACCATCACCACACACACACAGTCCAGGTCTCCTCACCATCACCTCACACACACACAGTCCAGGTCTCCTCACCACCATCACCTCACACACACACACACACACACAGTCCAGGTCTCCTCACCATCACCTCACACACACACACACACACACACACACACACACACACACAGTCCAGGTCTCCGCACCATCAACTCACACAGTCCAGGTCTCCTCACCATCACCACACACACACACACACACACACACACACTCACACACACACACACACAGTCCAGGTCTCCTCACCACCATCACCACACACACACACACACACACACACACACACACTCAGTCAGTCCAGGTCTCCTCATCACCACACACACACACACACACACACAGTCCAGGTCTCCTCACCATCACCTCACACATACATACATACATACATACATACACACACACACACACACACACACACACACACACACTCCATGTCTCCTCACCATCACATCACACCACACACACACAGTCCATGTCTCCTCACACACACACACACACACACACACACACACACACAGTCCAGGTCTCCTCACCATCACCACACACACACACACACACACACAGTCCAGGTCTCCTCACCATCACCACACACACACACACACACACACAGTCCAGGTCTCCTCACACACACACACACACACACACACACACAGTCCAGGTCTCCTCA